>NC_135866.1:5878560-6176060 GCF_031162955.1 Sander vitreus
CATTGTAATGAGGAATTTCAACGTTCTCTATCGTTATACTGTAGCAGAGCACACAAATAGCTTCTCAGTGCAACATTTAGATACAGTGGTGACAGGATTTGCTCCGTTTCATTTCTTTGAGGGTCTATTAACAATGCTACTGTGTCTAGTGTTAACACCGTTTGATGCAGCTCTTCTCACCAGCTCTGGAGGAAGGTCCAGGTCTTCCTCCACCTCCCAGCCTCCTCCCTCCTCTTTTATTCCCCCTTCTTCCCCTAACCCTTCCTGGGCATCCATGAAGCCATCTGACAGACAGAGAAAGATGAGGAAAGATAAATATTAAATTTATACAAAAAGAGGCCTGTGACAATTATTACATAATTGTCTAATTATGAATATGTAAAATATTGATAGTTTCTTTGTTTAACCGCAATTTCATTGCTAACATTAGCTAATATCCTAAGGTATGACTGTTGATGGCCAAACTGTAATTATATAAGTGATTATTGGGTGGAGTTGTTGACCCTATACACGTTCATTGCGGGGGATACAGTTAGAATTTAATTTTTATGATAGTAAAGAGGCATTTACTTCATAGGCTGTGTATTTGTGTTATTACATTATCTCGGTCACATAACAATGATATATAACCAAAAGATGTATCCTGGAAGTCATTTAAAACTTCAATTTGTTAAAAAAAATGTATAAATAAATGAATGTTTTTTAATTTAACCTGAAAGAGACAATTATATTGTTAATCACAATGTTTCTGAGACAATTCATTTTGGAATTGTTACAGCTCTATATACAAAGTTGTAGTACTGATGATGCGATGACCCAATCTGCTCACTGCAAGGTCAGGTTTTAAGTTCCGCTTCATTTACCTTCATCCAGCTGAAGCTCAGCATCGTCTCCCCAGCCCTCGCCTCCCGGGGCTTCCATGTCCAGGTCGGCAGCCATCTGACCTGCCTTCCCTACAACAGAAACACACTGTTCTCACTCTGGCAAAGTCAGCTGCCACAGGTTTCCACAACATATCCAAGTCATTTCATTTGATTTAGACACTTCTCACTGTCACACTTTGTATATATACACAGTATACAAGTATTGATATGCTATGTGCATGTGTCAAGACTGATGACTCACCCTTGGCTGCGATGGCTCCCTCAAAGAAGCCCTTTGATACAGTGAGCAGAGGCCAGTTGGTGTCCAGAGGGTTGATGGGTGGAGAAGGCTGCAGCAGCTGTGCATTGGGATCAACCTCTGGCACCTACAAGAGACAGTTATTTTACAAACGGTTTCAAACTGCATGTCATGGTGGTCCATGTTGCAGAGAATATTTTCTCAACACACCGTGTCCTTTTCTGGGTCAAAGGTCTCCTTCAGCGCCTCAGCCTCTTCATCCAGCCCATGAGTGGCGGCAGTCAGGTAAGCCAGAGACTCTGGAAACATGCACACAAACAGAGTTGTTGGCTTCCTGTTCCATTGTTTATAATTTAAACACTGTTTTGGCATGGTGGAAATTAGGATGATTAAGTCTGAATATTTTTAGGTAGGTAGGTGTTTAATTTCTTTTAATTAATTGAATCCCCCCCACCCTAGACGGATCCTGGACTATACAATGGCCCATTCTATACATTTTTGCACGTTCTGCACTCAATCCATTCAGCCTCCTTTTTCTTTGTTTCTTATGTTAAAAAAAACAGCTACTATGTATATATTTGTTTCTGTATTTATTGTTTGTTTCGTATTAATGTTTAATATGTTTGTTTATGTATGCACCAACCACCAAGGCAAATTCCTTGTAAGTGTTACTTACTTGGCAATAAACCCTTTTCTGATTCTAATACATTACCAAAATAGAGGTTGTAAGTCATTTTAGGTGGTTCTCATTCGTTACATTGCACAAGCTGGGTCACGCCTAGCACCACAACGTAGACGCACGGCGGTTATTGCTAAACAATGAGGTGGACACCAGGGCTGATGTGTGCAGGTTTACAGGTCAACTTTGAATCATATTCAACTGCAAAACAACAAAACAGAGGAAACAGGCGTGAATGTGTGATATGGTAACTCACTCTGTCCACAGTTCTTCAGGATGCGGACCCTCTCGCTGACATCTCCCAGGTAGAGAGCTGCCTGGTAGTGACCACTCATGTCCTTCCTGATCTCAGCTACGAACAAAGAGGATTAGATGTTAGTTCACTGACATACAAGACACACAAACCTCCAACCAAATCCCCACATCTGTAGCACAAAGACAAATCCTTCAATGAACCATCTCTCACCAATCTTCATCATCTTGCGCAGCTTGGCCAAGTTGCCAGTGATGAGGTAGAGGAAGGTGAGCTTGTCAAAGTTCTTGGTCCTCTGGTAGCACATTTCCACGACCTGGTGGTGACCCTGCAGCAGTGCTGCTTCACCCAGACGCTCCCAGCAGCTGCGCTCATCCAGGGCCTTGGCTGCCTCCAGAGCCACCTGGAAGTACCGAGAAGGAATGTTTAAAATAAATAAAGTGTACTTGAACCTGGGTTTGGTGAAAACGTGAACCAGACAGCAGAGGGAGAATGCAAACTAAAGCTTGATGCGCTGAAATTGCTATACAGCAAATATTGGCTCAGCAGAAAAGCAGCAGCATCATCAACATGTTTGTATGTCAATGTGCAAAAAAATAAAATAAAAAAAGAATTACACTACATAACTAAAAATAATAATAATAATGTCATGAATAAGAAACTGTTCCTAATTATACAGTTTGTCCAGCAGTAATCTCACACGGCTAGTCCACACAGCATTACGGGATGGGAGAAAAATATGCTCTGGCTTATTGGCATGTCTTTAAACCAATCACAATCGTCAATCTACGAGCAACGGTGCCTAGCCCCGGACACAATGACGGTGGCTCTGCAAAATAGCCTCGAGAAGGAACTTGTTCTGGTAAAACGTGTACGTTCAAAAGTTGTTTTAGTCGTGCAACAGAAAACTCAGATTGGACAGATAGTCTAGCTAGCTGTCTGGATTTACCCTGCAGAGATCTGAGGAGCAGTTAACCATAGTCCTCAGAAATCCACCGGAGTTTAGAACGCCAACACAAAGGAAGAGCAAGGTGACGGACATCCGGCGGAATTCCCGGCGGCACCTGAACAATCCTGGAAATGAAACGTCGTTGATATAGACTAGTCCAGCAGCAGCTCACCTCGATGTTTCCACACTCCAGAGCCAGACTGAAGCGTGTCTTCTCATCTTTGACAAAGTGCAGTGCCACCTCGGGGTAACCCTTCTTCTGCAGGTAGGCGATGATGGACTGGCCCACCAGCTTGGCATTACGCACCATGTGGAGCACCTGGAGGGATAACAACAAGAGGAATGATGTCAGAACCAGCATAAAAGGATTGCCAGTACAAAGTTTAAGAGGTCAAAAATTTGAACGAAATTAAGATCTGAGATGCAAAATTGCTGCAGTCCACGTTCATTCAATAATTCACAAAACAGTGATGACCACAGACCCACCTCATCATATTTGCGGTTGACCAGGGCCAGTTTGAAGCGGTACTCGGTTGGGTCGATGGTGAGGACGCGCGGCCTGCACTCCCTGTCCAGGCAATAAACACTGTTTCCTCTCACACGGGTCACATAGATGGGAAGGTCCAGGGTCCTGATGATGCCATGATCACTACAGGGGAACACAATGAAAGTACCATGTTAGAGTTTAGATGTTATGACCGAAAGGACGAGATCCAAAGTGGCCTAAATGGGTTTCCTCAGGAGGGTGGCAGGCATCTCCCTTAGAGATAGGGTGAGAAGTCATCCGTGAGGAGCTCAGAGTAGAGCCGCTGCTCCTTTGCGTCGAAAGGAACCAGTTGAAGTGGTTCGGGCATCTGCATCTGGTAAGGATGCCCCCTGGGCGCCTCCCTAGGGAGGTGTTCCAGGCACGTCCAGCTGGGAGGAGGCCTCGGGGAAGACCCAGGACTAGGTGGAGGGATTATATCTCCAACCTGGCCTGGGAACGCCTCGGGATCCCCCAGTTGGAGGCTGGTTAATGTAGCTCGGGAAAGGGAAGTTTGGGGTCCCCTGCTGGAGCTGCTGCCCCCGCGACCCGACCCCCGGATAAGCGGACGAAGATGGATGGATGTTAAATGTTTTCAGAAAATACCCCATAACCAGTTGATGTGTGTGGCATTCTGCCAAACCTTTAAATCTAATGTTGCAGGTTTCCTTGTTTGGGGGAAGACACAGCAAACAACAACAAAAAAAGTTTTTGTTTTCATATAGAAAAGTTAAATATGTGAACAAATGAAATGTGTGAACAAATAATAGCAATCAGCAGCACTTGGTGTGTGCTGCTGGTTGCTAAAAAACTAAATTTCATCTTTGAAAGCTCAGTCAAGACACTGTGCGGGAAAAAAAGTGTGCGCCCATCACCAGTCTGGTACATTTTCGCTTCATTTGATGACACTTCCAGTAATTATGCTGCCATCTCAGCAAGACCATATGCTGTTCTACGTCTCTCCTTTGCTTATAAAAGTGAAACAGGTTGAGTGTTGAAACTGCCGCTGTGGCCTGTACAAAGTGGAGGCAGTTTACCTGCCTAATAACAGACTTGTTAGAATTGCACATACCCAGAGGTGAGGGCGTATTTGATGTGGTTGGAGGTGGTGTAGATGAAGACTCCACTCTCTTCCCAGGCTCCACTCTTCACTCTGATGTTCTCATGAATGTTGCACAGACTCTCCAGCTTACGGTTGCAGATCATGATGGCTGAGGGATGACAAAGAGAGCAACAGAGATTTAGTCTTGCTTTTTAAAGAATCACTAAACGTTGGGGTTAAACTTTTGGCGGTCAAGAGCATATTGACATTAGCCGTCTTGTTTGACAGCATTATTTTCAATACTCAATTCATTTAGCTGTACTAAAGCCTTTCATAAACTGCTTTTACCAACATTCACAAGTCAATCTTCCTCAAACTAAATCCTTACAACACACAGCAACCCTTTCTTTGTGCGAGTAACTTTGACTTTTAAGCCCAATTTGAAAGCTCATGTCTCAGTGATGTTTCAAAGCCTCAGCCCTGGCAGCACAAACAAGTATAAAAGGACAGACTAAGATCAAGATATTGTGACTCTGTGATAAGTATCCTTGTGTGCACGCGCAGTTATCCATCTTATCTACCCACCGTGTTTAGCCAGCAGAGCCACGTGGCTGGTGTCAGAACTCCACACCACGTACTTCACCTTGGCGATCTTAACGGTGGCCAGAGAGCGTTTCTGCTGCACGTCGAACAGCGTGACGCCATCGGCATCACGCAGCAACAATGAACCTGTCCCGGCGTAGAAGATCTCCTCGCAGCTCGGCACCTGAACTTTCTTCACAATTTCATTCTTCAGGTTCTTGATCAGCAGCTAAAAAAATAAAAGGAGAGGGAAATGTTCATGTTAATCCTTGTCAAGATATTATTCTGTCCTTTCTCAAAACATGTTCATACTTTCTAGACCTGCAGATGGACTTACAGAGTGCATACGATCCAGGACGGCAAATCTGTTCCTGGCCACCCAGACTGCAGTCAGACCGGAGGATCTCTTCCCCTCCGGTGCTGAGAAGAAAAAGACAGGTTCTGTGTTACTTTTGCCACTATGTGCAGTATATTTAAACCACCATGCAGTGGAAATGCACCAGAAGTAACAATGATACAGTAGCAAGCAAGACGTGACATTTAACAACACATTATCACTTTAAAAAGATACAATGTGAATGAGTAGTAATTCACCATTTACGAGGCAAAGTGAGGAAAAAACAGTAGAACTTTAGTGAGTGGTTTCTTTACCATCAGGGTTCTGAGAGTCACTTTCTTTGGGAATAGAGTACAGGTCATAGGTGCTGTTCTCCAGGTTGGTCGCCCTCTGCAGGAGGTAAGGAGCATTACATAACGTAAATGGGAATAAATGAATTTAAGTGACTGTAGATACCAATGAGGAATTAAACGCGCGCGCGTGTGTGCGCGCGCGAGTGTGTGCGAGAGATACTTACAGTGCAGAGCAGGACAGCGTTCTCCGCAGGGTTGTAAGACATGCTGAACACCGGAAACTTAGACCCACTAGGACAACAAATATATAAAACACGGCACGTTACACTCACCGCTACTCGGATAACCAACGTCCTAAATCGTTCAGAATGAGGGTGAGCTGGTTATGACCCTACCTGCGCAGCTGCATGACAGCAGTGTCCTTGCTGCTGTTGAAGTCCAGCTGGCGGAGGAAACGGTCCTTGACGTAGTACAGCATGTTGCCGTGCACGGCGTATGCCGGACGCTCACGCTCCAGCTTGAACACAATCATGCCGCTGTCATGACCTGGGGGGCACACAGAGAGTCTTTCAGAGTAATAGTCACATACACGTTAGTTACATACCTACAACAAGGTTTAAATGTGCAAGTCCCTCTGCTGCAGGAGGAGGGTGCCATTTTTACAGACAGGCAATAAAGCACAGAAAATGTGTTTTCATGTACGGCGGTAACCAAAATGTCAGCGGTTAATGCCATCTTAATAAACATGACACAGAGTACTTTGAGGCAGGATGATTTGAAAACTTTCATACTCCAACACCAAAATTATGGTACTGGATATTTTTGGGCAAGAATTTAGACTCCCTCTGACTTTGTTAAATGTGTATAGATGCAGAACAGAGTCTCCACCTACCAGCAGCAAAGAGGTTGAGGTTTGGATGAGCCCCCAGCACCCAGAAGCGATCGTGGTCCCGGCGGAAGGTCTGCACTCCGGTCCTCTTGGACATATCCCACACGCGGATGCTCTTGTCCTCAGAGTTGGACAGGATGAGCTCCTGGCGCGGGTGGAAGACGGCACAGGACACATTGTTGTAGTGGCCGCGGCACGTATCCAGCTCCCATGCCTTGGATTCTGGACCGTGGGAGAAAGAGACCATGGAATAGATAATGAAGGGTGGAAAGAGAGACGAGAAATGTGAACACTGGGTAGGAGAGGAAAACAGTGGCAGATGCTGTAAAGCAGCGTTTCTCAAATGGAGGTTTTTTTTTTAAAATGGTAAATTAAACATATCAGTCTTGCATAATTATACACTAATTATGATTGAATGGTTCTAAACATTTGAAATGTAGCATTAAAATGTTTTTCAGTTACAATATTGTTGTTTAGTAAATCTGATGCAGACAGGGCAGCACTGTCCTCTTTATAAAGCTAGGCTTTTCTTCTACCAAAAGTGTTTTGTGCTGGTCAGGGGGTACTTGGAAGACGGAAAAAATATATTTCAAAAGGGGGTACATTGTTGAAAAAAGTTTGAGAACCACTGCTTTAAATTACCAAATTAAACACTTAGTAGCATAAGGAAGCAGCGATGAAAAAACAGAAAGCATTTAAATAGTTTGTGTTGTTGTTAATGATGTGCCATCCTGGGTATAAAGTATAATTTCAATGAACTACTTTGATAATGGGCCCTTGCTGGGCAGCAGCAGGTCAAACTAGTGATTTCTGAGCCAGTTACCGTTCATTCTCCAGATCTTGACCTGCCTGTCGTCGGCTCCAGACACAATGAGAGGCATGGTGGGGTGGAAGGCGGCCCAGTTGACCCCCCGGTCGTGACCCTGGGCACAGATGTACAGATCTCGCGTCACACACAAATCCAAACGAAGATCCAACAACAGCTGTAGCACCACTGAGGCCCAGGGCTGAAGGGTTTGTGAACATGATAACACTAACGGCACTCTCTGGGACAAAATCTAATTTAGCGTCAAATTACATCTAAATAAAATGAATCTCCAGTGGACAATGTTAATTAAAAAAGGCATTAAAAAAAAAGGTTGATTATAGAAGTTATTTAAATCGGGATTCCTTTTTCACACCAATTCCATCAGAGGTGAAGGAGTCCAAAGATGAGTGAGACTGTGCCTGGTTGTGCCCCAATGTTCCATTACTTTAATTAGATGACACACCACTGTTTTTGTTAAAACCCAACCCAGGCGATGTCATTTTCTTTCCGAAGGCTAGACACAAAAAAAACACAGGAGGTTGTGATTTATATTTTACCACACCTACCTACAGTTTCGCCCATTAAGCCTAAAAACTAAATTAGTTGGTATTTTCCATGAACAGGACTATTGACACTTTTAAGTCTGTGACAATTTGGAAAATCTCTTTACAATGCTAAGCTTGTTTCTCTTTGGTTTTTCAGTGGGAAGTTATTTTTACACTAACATAGCATCATCTTACCACTATACAGTGGGGAGAGCAAGTATTTGATACACTGCCGATTTTGCAGGTTTTCCTACTTACAAAGCATGTAGGGGTCCGTAATTTTTATCATAGGTACACTTCAACTGTGAGAGACGCAATCTAAAACAAAAATCCAGAAAATCACATTGTATGATTTTTAAATAATTAATTAGCATTTAAGTATTTGATCACCTACCAACCAGTAAGAATTCCGGCTCTCACAGACCTGTTAGTTTTTCTTTAAGAAGCCCTCCTGTTCTCCACTCATTACCTGTATTAACTGCACCTGTTTGAACTCATTACCTGTATAAAAGACACCTGTCCACACACTCTCAACAGACTCCAACCTCTCCAAAATGGCCAAGACCAGAGAGCTGTGTAAGGACATCAGGGATAAAATTGTAGATCTGCACAAGGCTGGGATGGGCTACAGGACAATAGGCAAGCAGCTTGGTGAGAAGGCAACAACTGTTGGCGCAATTATTAGAAAATGGAAGAAGTTCAAGATGACGGTCAATCTCCCTCGGTCTGGGGCTCCATGCAAGATTTCACCTCGTGGGGCATCAATGATCATGAGGAAGGTGAGGGATCAGCCCAGAACTACACGGCAGGACCTGGTCAGTGACCTGAAGAGAGCTGGGACCACAGTCTCAAAGAAAACCATTAGTAACACACTACGCCGTCATGTATTAAAATCCTGCAGAGCACGCAAGGTCCCCCTGCTCAAGCCAGCGCATGTCCAGGCCCATCTGAAGTTTGCCAATGACCATCTGGATGATCCAGAGGAGGAATGGGAGAAGGTCATGTGGTCTGATGAGACAAAAATAGAGCTTTTTGGTCTAAACTCCACTCGCTGTGTTTGTAGGAAGGAGGAGGATGAGTACAACCCCAAGAACACCATCCCAACCGTGAAGCATGGAGGTGGAAACATCATTCTTTGGGGATGCTTTTCTGCAAAGGGGACAGGACGACTGCACCGTATTAAGGGGAGGATGGTTGGGGCCATGTATCGCGAGATCTTGGCCAACAACCTCCTTCCCTCAGTAAGAGCATTGAAGATGGGTCGTGGCTGGGTCTTCCAGCATGACAACGAGCCGAAACACACAGCCAGGGCAACTAAGGAGTGGCTCCGTAAGAAGCATCTCAAGGTCCTGGAGTGGCCTAGCCAGTCTCCAGACCTGAACCCAATAGAAAATCTTTGGAGGGAGCTGAAAGTCCGTATTGCCCAGCGACAGCCCCGAAACCTGAAGGATCTGGAGAAGGTCTGTATGGAGGAGTGGGCCAAAATCCCTGCTGCAGTGTGTGCAAACCTGGTCAAGAACTACAGGAAACGTATGACCTCTGTAATTGTAAACAAAGGTTTCTGTACCAAATATTAAGTTCTGCTTTTCTGATGTATCAAATACTTATGTCATGCAATAAAATGCAAATGAATTACTTAAAAATCATACAATGTGATTGTCTGGATTTTTGTTTTAGATTCCGTCACTCACAGTTGAAGAGTACCTATGATAAAAATGACAGACTTCTACATGCTTTGTAAGTGGCAAAACCTGCAAAATCGGCAGTGTATCAAATACTTGTTCTCCCCACTGTAAGTGTTAGTGGGAGAGCTGGGCGATACAGAGAAAATCAAATATCACGATATTGTAAAACAAATACCTCGATGTCGACAGTGTAGGGTTGACAAATGGTGCTTTCACAAAATAGCCACAATTAGATTTAAGATATATAGTCATCAATAATGTGGACATAATGATTAAGTGGGTAAAGGCAAATAATAGAAAGCTAGAACAGTCTCGTAAAGTCAGAAAAAAACAAAAACAGGAAAAGACAACACTTAAGCCCTATTACGGTATTACGTTGGGTAAGCAAGGGACCTACTTTTAGATTATCGTATTACAATCGTAATTACAATATCCAAAATCTAAGACGATATCTAGTCTCAAATCATGATAGATATATCGATATATTGCCCAGCCCTAGTTATTGGAGGATTTATAAAAAATAAAAAGTTATAGCTTCAGGTTTACGTGTCAAAGTTAAAGGTTGATTCACTCAAACAACACCATATCAAACTCTGCAACAACAAAAAAAAACCTGAGTCATGCATGTGAAATGCACTGCTCACCTCAAGGACATGCTTGACAACAGCATCCGAGGCACCGAACAAGTCGACGCCAGAGATGCCGCGCACGTCCGTCTCCACAGAGCCTGGAGACAGGTTCTTCTTCCTCAGACCTGGAACCAACATTCATGGCATCGCGTGCAAGAAAGGAGCCATATTCATGTTACACAAGGGACAACCACAATAAGGGGGAGGAAGAAAAACATGACAAACAAGGTACAAATTGTTAAAATAATGAAATACGAAGCAATACCATAGGAGAGAGGCAACAGAGGGACTGTTGGACTACTGAACACACACACAGGGTCGAAACACACCAACACAACATCTGCTCTCTCATTCCCCCCCCCAACTTGAGTCTGGAAACAATCAGGGCCGAACCATAGTTAGCTTGATTAGGTTAATGAATCGTTTGCATACAGAAGAAAACCGCACTTACTCATGATGTGACTGAACAGCAGTGAAAGATACTGATTACCTCCCAGACTCAAATGAGAGGAAGGAAGGAAAATGATTGAGAAAACACAGCTTGCATTCATGTATCCTGCCCAATTAAAACAATTGTGGTGGACAGGTAGCTCAACAGTATGGCGAGATGACACAGGGGGGAAAGAGATGGCACTAGGAACCCATGTGCAGGTGTGGATGTTTCCAGGGGGGAGCATGGAATAAGGTGGACACAGGGAGCGCATGGACTCGGCTGATGGGGGTGGGGTGGGTGGTGCTTGGCGTTGTAAAGACGTGCTCTGATGGGGCGTTGGATGTCAGAAATATGAATTGTTTTTTTTTCCTTCTTAGAGGCTCATGCAGGTTTCTGCACAGATGTTTCAAGTCACATGCAGAGTTAATAAAATCGGACGTGTCACAGTTATGGGTTAGGAATTAAGTTGGTAACAATATGGGGGCTTTGGCTACAAGAAATATAAAAAAAATAAATAAAAATATTTTGAGAAGTAGAGCCAGCCATGCACGTGTCATGCCAGGAGTGTAAAAACATTTTAAAAATCAGTAATCCGTACTCAAAAAGTTTATGTTTATAAAAGATAAGCTTGCAAACCAGTTAGTAGTTACGGTTGTTTTTCTTGATGCATTTTACATCAATGCAAAAAAAAAAAAAAAACAGTATGACAAGCAGTATGGACTTCCCATGTCATATGTCTTATAATGAAAGTATGAGTGCAAAGTGACCCTTCCTTTCATGTTAAATGGATGCCGTGCACGTAACATGGTGAGTCAAGCGTGACATTTCCTGCGTCCTGCTATGACGCTGTATGATGTAGATGTATAAAAGCAGTCATGCGAAAGCAAATATATCCACAGGACAGGAGACAGTTAGAGATCCACATCTAATGCATGTTGACATGTAGGATGGTGATAGTAGATGCGAGTCAATTAATGGTGTAGTTAGTGAGAAGACAAGAAACAGGATGCAAGAACTCACATCAACATACAACGGTTTTAAGAGCATGCAGAGGCACAGAAACACCTCCCCATTTTGTCATCTTACACCTCTCTGATCTTTAAACTCTTCATCATTTAGAACACTTATTTACAGTGCAGCGTTTCATTTACATCTACCACACTATAAATTTGTTCTGACAATACATCTATTTCCCCTGTCTGTCTTTCCTGAAAGGAGAGGTGCTTCTGCAAACAGCCCATAGAGATTTGTCCTACAAGTAGGAGAGGAAGAAGAGGCGGTTCAAGACTTGACATTCATCCTGCTCCTGCTTCTTCCTCGTCCTTCGTACCACTCTACCCTCCCACCCCTTCATTAACCCAGCCCGCTGTCCTCTGGCCAGCCGTCCCCCAGGCCCTCACCGGAAATATCCCACACGCGCACGGTCTGGTCCAGACTGGCCGACACCACCAGGTCCTCAGCTGGGTGGAACTGGGCGCACATCACGTAGTGATTATGGCCGGTGAGCACACTGTGGATGAGGAGGAATTAGGGGATACATTCAGAATTAGAATACAGGTTGTCTAAATATTTTCAGGTTAATAACAATGGTCATTATAATGCTTTCCCTGAAGCTTTCCATATGATTCAGGACATGACATCAAAATGCATGTAACTGCCCGATTATCCCCAATAATTATTTCATTTAGGTAAACAAAAACTGTTTATAAAAAGTGTTTGTCAGTTTAAAAAACTTCAATGCGTCTTACCAGACGCAGGTCCTGGACTGCCAGTTCCAGATGCGAATAGTCTGGTCATCTGAGGCACTCAGAATCCAGGGGTACTCCTACAGAAAGGGAGATTTCATTTCAGATTTACTTTTTCCACATAGATGACATAATACAGAGTGTTTGTCACTCTGTATCTTAATATCAGTGATGAAATAGATAGGAAGCAGATGAACTTTAAAGTGGCAGAACAACTCACATGGTGGAAGAAGGTGGTTCTGATGTAGTCAAGGTGTCCAAGGAGAGTGAAGAGGCAGCGTCTCAGCTTGTAGTTCCACACCTGGTCAAAACAGGAATATCTACTCAGCATATACATGTATATCGTCTTAATGCAATCTAATAATGGCATGGAATACTGATACAATAGATATTTTAATCAGCAAGACAAGACAGCACCATACAACAGACCATCACATCTCTGATATCAATTGTAAGTATTTCAACTTGAAAACTCTGAGATGTGGGCATCAGGGCAACTTATGCTTAAACTTGTCAGCTTTGTGACCTTTCCTCGTGGCAACATGCCAGTGCAAAAGCAGTCTCACCTTGATTTTGTAATCATCTCCTCCAGACACAAACAGAGGCTGCTGTTTGTGGAAATCAATTCCTCTGACGGGTCCTGTGGGCAAAAGACGCATCAATTACATCACATTTCTATGAAGAAAACAGTGTGGAAGGAGAATCAATAATGATACACTATACTACATTGGCCACATCATTGCCTTACCATCATGCTCGTCAAACTTGTCAATCAGTGTGCACATGCGATAGTCCCACAGCTGGATGACTCCGTTGTGCAAACTTGCAAGAACCCATGGTCTCTTAGGATGGAAACTTAGGCCTGAAATGTAAAACAGCTGATCAGCTATTTCATAATATCAGTTGAAAACAGGCAATTAGTACGGTGGCCGTCAGCTAATTAAGAAAACAACTTCAATAATTTGACAACACATGCACAGCATTCAGCAAACCCAGAAAACAAATGCAACAAAAAAACGCAGCATCCAGATTACACAACGGAAGTTCTCCAGACCTCTAGAGGGAGCAGCTAGTGGAACAGCTGGATTTTCGACCCCACGGGGAGAGAGCGCTCTGCCTTTTTATTAGAGTCGGGTATGGCTGCAGCCTGGAGAACTCCATAGACTGTATATTAAATTAATATTATTATTTATTTATTTATTTATTTATTTATTTATTTATTTTTTATTATTATTATTATTATTATTATTATTATTAATAACATAATGTATTAATATACAGTCTATGCTCCCGTCTCATGCCCTACCGAGCTTCGGCTTTTCAAAATAAAAGCTGGCGTGGTCCCTATGTTTTCGTACTTTGGTGTGTTGGATGTTTGTGAACTAAACAGTACGGCAGTCATGCTAATGAATACAATCACTTTTTCAGCAGATGTCTTACTTACAACACGATGGAGTTAGCAGAGCAGTTTTGTGTTTATATGTGCGGGCGGGATTTATTCAGTTTGGTAAATTGGCTGGTTTACTAAACAGGGAGGGACTAGAAATCCTGTCCGTTTTTTGTATTTCAAGAGCGAATTGCTCCACAATATGAATACAGATTGATCACTTATTTTGTTGGTAACCGTTGTTGTATAATCACAATATTACACTTGAGGAGGCCTATACTTCAGTAATGCGCCTTTCGGACCTCGAAATGAAACCCTCTCATGTAATATGGCTTAAACAAACGTCAACGTTAAACGCTGATGCAGTTTTAAATGTTTTATTACCACGAGTTTACCTCTCTCTCTCTCGGATGCTGCGTTTTTTTGTTGCATTTGTTTCCTGGGTTTGTGTGCTTTTCTTTTTGCATCGTTTCATATTTGCAGTGCGTTTATGTATTTTGTTGTGTGTATTTGCAGTGCGTTTATGTATTTTGTTGTGTGTATTTGCAGCGCGTTTGCTGAATGCTGCGCATGTGTTGTCAAATTAATGAAGTTGTTTTCTTAATTAGCTTGTGTTTTGTCTATTTGCGTGTGTTTTCTTAAGTTGGAGGGCGTTTGCCCCTGTCGGCCACCGTAGATTAATGATGTCATCTTACTGTTATACATCTATGGCGCAAATAAAATGTATTCTCTATCAAAAAGTGGGTTGGCCTTCTCTTCCGAAGACGTCAGCATTTGTTTTCATTTATTTATAAAGTGATTGTCCAAAAATGGCCCTTATATCTGACATCACTCTTTGCCTGGATAGCTGGAACACATGATACCCGCTCACAGGATTGGTTAGTTCTGCAGGTTCCTAGACCTAACAGTGATCTGGGAAAGACTGCTTTTAGGTTATATGCACCACACATTTGGAATGAATTGCAGTGTAATTTGAAGCCTGATTATATTATTGTAGCTATCACGATTGATATTGTATATTTGAAATTGTTGCTTCATGTTTTATTTACGCGGGTCTCTGATTGTATAAAGGTTTGACATGAGCAAGGAAACCATGTCAAGTGGTCAAGTTTAGCTAAATACTGTAACGTTAGTTAGTAACGCTAGCTAAATAGCTAGCAAGCTAACGAAGCGAAGAGATGGCGTTCAACATCACTACATTTGAACACAAGACATGACAGACGATTTAAAGTGTGATATTGTGATACATAAACATGTTAAAACAAGCAACTGATTCATTTACAGACACAACTTTAAAAGGATAAATAACAGCCGGATAACGTCAGCTAGCTAGCTAGCTAACGTTAGCTTCTAAGCTGCAGCTGGCAAACTCTTACCTTTGACACGGGCCGACTTCGTTTCAAATTTTGTTAACATCGTCACTTGACAAGAATACAAGTCGCAATGTTAATGCTGTGGCAAAATTTAACTCCAAACCAACAATTAAAACAACTCAAATATTCCAGACAAGATAACTCAGGCGGCCTGATCGCCGTCGCCCATTTAGCTGATTCTCCTTTTTCCTGACACGTAGCCCGTTCTGTCTTCCGGTTTTGAACAATAAAGTTGTGCAGTGAAGATTTGACGCAGAAAGCTCCACGGCGGCGGCAGATAGAAATACAACACATAGAACTGAACTGATACGCGCCCTGCCTATGGATAGAATGGAGGATCTTTGACTATATCAAAGCATAACTAATCTTAATAGTACATTTCTACAGTGTGGTTTGACAAGACCATTTATGTAAAAAAAAACATGTAATGTAAAAACATGTAGCTTGCAGTATATTAAAGCCATGTTTCTACAATACTACAAGGTCAATTTGGAAGCCGTTCTCAGGCTTTCGGTCATATCATATGATCTTCATCAGCAGACTGAGTTTGCAGTTGTCATGAAATTGTAGAGGTTGACATTTCCATTTTTTTCTGAGCGTGTTTTGTCCACGTTGGCTAAAAACCTAAATTTAGTAGTTAGTAGTATTAGATTCTCTACTAAAGTAAAATATGAGGAACAGTATAACACAATGTAAAAAATACTATATGAGCAGAAAGCCCTGCATTTCAATTATTTCTAAACACTTTCAAACAATAGCTGGTTGAGGTGGACCAAGTTTTAACTACACTTAGTTACAATACATACACACATTTAAACCATATCGCCGCACATACATTTTATTGCATGTGTATAAATACTGTATATTTAGATATATCTTGTTTTATGTTTGCACTCTGCTATATGCACTTATTTCAAACATACATTTGTTTCCTTGCACTTAGGTTTCACACACACATAGTGTGTTTCACTATCTTTGTGGGGACCCGTCATTGACCCGTCATCACTGTATACTGTATTCCGGGTTTTTGGACCACACACACACACATACACAGTTTTGACTGTAAAGTCTTAATCTGCAATGTAACTAGTAACTTTAATCGTCTAATAAGTACATAAAATAGCAAAAATGGAAATACTCAGGTACAATTATCTGAATAAATGTACTTCTATTCTCTCACTCGCTACTACTAATGTAAAATCAATGATTACTAATAATCCACAACAACAAAATAATTTGCATTATACCATTATTTTATTTTATGTATTTACAAAACAAAACGGTGTCAAACAACAGGATGCATTTTTTAAACGGTGCTCTGGGCGTGTGCATCGGCCCTGAGAGTTGAATAGAGCGCGCACCCCCCCCCGTCCTTTTATCGACCTCCACAGCAGCAAATCTGCTCTCTTTTCAGTGCATGGCTGACTGAATCCTTTCACAGTACCCCTTTATTATACAGTTTATTGATGAGCTTATGTTTGTGTGATTTCTAGACCTCTCTCTATGGTCACAGCGAGAAAAATTTGTCCACTGGCAGTAGAAGCTGAAAAAAAATAGCCACTGGAGTAAACAAACGCACCAACCAAAGCCAACATGTCATCGGGCTGGTGATGTTTTACTTTTTAAATTCATTATCGACAGTCATTCATTCATTCTCTCCTCGTGGACACAATGTGATGTTTGGTGCTTTGCCTGCCACCTTTTCTGGATGGAACACGTCGTACTTTTAACGGAGGGTACACAATACAAGCATGCTATCAGGTGGTAAACACTCCTGAATACTCCTCACGTGTTTTTCTTTCATAGCAGGGATCCCATACCAAAGAAAACTACACTGCGCACATTAAAAACACAGAATCACAAGGGAAGCACTTTGCACAGTTACTCTACACTATAACGATCACTGCTAGTAAAGTAAAAGGCATACGGGAATCATCCTTTCAATCACTTCAAACCAATAGCTGGGAACAGGGGCAAATGGGGGAAATTAGTTGACTGAATTACAGTAGGCGCTGGGAACTCCTCATTAGGTGTTCAATCCTCTCTAGTCTTTTTAATTAGATTATAAATAATTACAAAATGTAGACAACTTTTTTTTTTCTTTTTTTCCCCCAGTTTCTTTTGCTAATAACTTGTTAAGTCACATCCTCTACAACCTGTACAGAAACAGAGGTGTGTGTTTAATAAAGTACCAAATAATTACCACTAACTTAGTGTAAACGTGGGACGTCATGATATTGCAAATTCACACCATTTGAAAATTATAACCATAAGTGCTTAGCTGAATGATTTCAAAATATTAAAGCCTAAAATAACAAAGTAATTTTGCAAAGGCACTGTTTATACCCGTGAAGTGGTTCCGTGGATTTTACCATGAGGCTAAACAGTATCGAGAAAAAAAAACAACAACATCAAGAACCGCAGTGGGTCTTTTTAAAAGGAATGCTGTCAAAACTAAACCGTGAAGGATCTGCGGCAACCATTGACAAACTAATGCAGAGATGTTAAAATGCTCTCAGTCGTGCATTCAGTGACTTCAGACAGTAGAGAGTGGGTTTGGTGTGTATGTGGTTTCTGTTGGTTTTGGTGCCTCGTCCTGTTGTTTCTGTATCCACACACCTTCTACTTGAGTGAGAACGATGTTGACGGTCATGGTCACACTCCCGCCTGACCTTTGCTTCCCACTCCTTCACTCCCTGCCTGCCGCTGACGCACACGGAGTGACCCTCTGGCTCCAGTGCTTCTGATGGGCCGCACTGCTACCGCATCACATGACGGAGCACTGCTCTGCTGCCCCAGCCCCGGGGCCTCCTGGGAGATTGAGGGACTCCATATCAAAGTTAAAGCCCGGAGGCTGGAGGGGAAGGAGAAAGAGGAAGAATGAGTTGAGCTAGGGTTGGGTTGAGCTCTTTAGTAAAAGTCATATATACACACTACACATAGCGGTGGTTGTTGTTGTTGAGTCACCAACTGTCGAGTCCGACTCAAGTCTTGAGTCCCCAGTGTTCAAGTCAGAGTCACCGTCATCATTTCCTGAGGTTGAGTCACAAGTCCAAAGAATAGCGACTCGAGACTGACTCAAGTCCAAGTCCAGGACTTTAGTACTCAATCTACTACACATAGAAGTAGTCAGAAACTTCATCCAACTTCAGAGTCTTATTTCATAAATCCTCGAGTCCAAGTCCAAGTCATCAGTGCGCGAGTCCAAGTCGAGTCACAAGTCCAGAGAATCGACTCGAGAACTCCATTGCTGACACATACACCGTTTCATGTTGACTGAGAGCAGTGGCAAACTTACCGCGTCTCCTGCTAGCTCTTTGGGTGGTTGGCCCAGGTCTTGCAGCTGGAAGTAAAAGCATTTGAATCTGTGATGACTTCTTGAATTCTCAACGAGTCTATTCACATTAAAGTAAACAATACAACAGTTTGCAAGCTACGGCATGTAAAGTAAAGCTGTATAAGGGTCGGCATCTGCATCATGTAAGCACTAGTGAAAGCACTTAAATCAGTCAAATGCAGAGTGCGTCTACCTTTTGCATCAGTTCCATGATGCTCTCGAACGTGCCTTCTTTATCTGCTGCCCCCTGTTCCTCCCTCTCAAAGTGCTTACAGATCTCTCCCATGATGTTGGCCTGCTGTTCATAGCGCTGGTAGTCGTCTGGGCTAAGGCTTGGCTTATTGGCATCCAACCATTCTGGGTACTGCGAAGGGGAGTGACATTTATGAGTGACATTTGTTATGGCGACCTTACACCAAAGACCTTTTAAGCGATTCCACTGTCGCAGACAAATTTCCAATATTGGAGAGTCTTGCTAGAGTTGGGAGCGCTCCCGTCATCTCAATCGTTTGGTGTAAGGTGGTCATAAAACTCAGTCCGGGTCAGTCTTTTGCCCGTCTTGACGCGCCGACAAAATCAAACGTGTTTTACGTTATCGTAAGTTTTAGGTCTTTGCAGTGAAGTCAAATCATGTGAGCATTGTCAAGAACCAATGGGTGCGCTCCCTCCAGCACCAAACAGCTAGAGCCAGTGTTGTTTATGGTTGCTATGGCGCTAAGCTAAACGCTAAAGTTGCCCGATTTTCAACCCTTCTAAAGCGCGTCATCCAGCGGAGTTTTACCGGCGGATACTGCCGCCATTCATTTGCATGTACGGCAGAACAGAAAATCTGTAAACTTTCCCTAATGCCTGTGACACACCAACCCGATAATCGGCCGTCGGACAGTCCGGCGAGTCGAGTGACTCGAGTCTGCTCGGCGTGTCGTCCGTCAGAGGAGCTGTCGGCCTTCATTTTGGCCGACCTGACTTGCTGGGTCGGAGGGTGGGCAGTCGGACTCAATGACCAACCTGATTGGTGGAGTGCTAACCCGGAAATGACGAGCGGGTGAGCGCGACTAAGCCTCTCAAAATCTGACGAAAATCTTTTAAACCGACCTTTGTCGATCTGAAATGAAGACAGATTCAGCGAGATTCAGCGATGCACGGACTATTTCTCGCTTAAAATGTTTTCAGGAACACGTTTCGGTGAACTATCTTCGTAAAATATGAGATCGTATTCTGAACGAAGCCGCCATTATGCCCGGTAGAAAAATCCGGGAGCAGCCAGACCCATGTGACTCGTTCGTCCAATCAGCTGACGGTTTTAATTTTTTGGCCGACAATACAGATTAGCACCGCCTGCTGTTATGGAGACGTATTACGTCTCGCGCACGCGCAGAACGTACGCTCAAGTCGGCGACGCTTCGGTGTGTTCTGAGGCCCTTTTTGGACCTCGGGGAGCCGACTGATCAGTCCGACTGCCTTTTCTGCCGACGGTCGGCCGTCGGGTTGGTGTGTCAGGGCTTTTCGGTTGCCCGCTAACGCTAGCAGTAGCTAACTAGCTAGGTTACATTTTTCAAAACCAATCTAGTTGTAGTCTTGCAATGTGTGACCCTGCAAGATCCCCAGTCTTTACATATTATGTCTTTAACATTAGATATGAGATGATTGTCTTTAGAGGTGAGATGGTGTCAGACTGTAGTCTTTTCAAAGTCTGTTCTAAGTCTTCTAGTGTATGGTAGACATTAGTGGAACTAGAGACTACAGTGATTGCTAGTAAAACAGTTACACACCTTAGCAGTGATCTCTTTGAGAGATGGATAAAGCACTTCCTTAGAGAGGAGATTCTGCATGATGGACTGCATGATGGGAAGGATGTTTCCGTCCTCACCGGCTCCTTCGCCACCCTCGTCCAATCCCAGGCCTTCTAGAGCCTTGACGAGGTCGTCTCCAGCTAGTCCAGAGGACTGTATGAGAACCATACACATACTCCATCAACTGTTCTATGTTTGCATCACTCTAAACAGTGTCAGAACAACTGATCGATTCCGATTTACCCACCTGCAGGTTGTCTGCATTTTTGGCCAGGCCACGAAGGGTTTCTTTAAGACAGGAAGTGAATTCTTGTTGGGACTCGGTGTCAGTGCCTATACAGAATGCACACGTAACATTTAGGCTAAAGGAACAAAACAGTAACATATCAAAACCACAAATCATGCAAATTGTAGACCTTACCAACTTTGCCTGCAGCCTCTGACAGTTTATGGAAGTGCTGCAGTAGTTCTGGCTCCTCGTGGGCCAGCTCAGTCATGGCCTTCTCCCATTCCTCCTTGGCTTGGGTAGCCATGTCCCCCTCGAAGAGAGTCTCAAACAGTTTGCAGTCTTCAAGCAGGGGTGGCTACACAGGTATTATTTATTAGAAAACACGTAAAGCACCTTCTAGACAACATGGGGGAAGCCTGTCAGTACTACAGTACTCTTTGCCGTCATCGAGTGTAATGATCAGTCTCTCCTAGACTCTTGTTGCAAATGGCCAGAGTAACTGCCCCCAAAAAACAGTCGCTGCAACTGAGAAAGTACTTTTTGGTGGTCTGAATTTTGCAAGCTGTGCAGGTTATGAAACCAACAACCAGCTGACAGAAACACTTGGAAGTAGTAAAAGGTAAACAAATTATAAAACTACGAAAAAGAAAGAGGAACTGGCCGAGCCAAGGACTAATAACAGACAAACAAGAATTACTGGAATTGTTGGGTCTCTGTAAATTATAGAGTGTGGTCTAGACCTACTCTATCTGTAAAGTGTCTTGAGATAACTCTTGTTATGATTTGATACTATAAATAAAATTGAATTGAAACACAAATACTTATACTTACAAATACCAGACATACAGTATACCTAGTTTATTATCAGTCCTGGTGGGCACTTAAAGACCCTAAAAAAACTTGAGACCACAATACCCAAACGTTTCCCTTTACCATTTTTGGTAGGAAACAGGGAAAAGCAAAGTTTACTTAGTTAGTTACTTAGTTTATTTCTTAGTTTTCCCAACTTCCTTGATCCTGACCTTGATTCATTCAAAACTAATTCACAAGCAGCAACCAGATGACAAGTACAATTTAGTCAGGACAAAATATGAAAAGTGGAGGTTGTGATCATATCCTCTGTGCATATGTAACAAAACAAGATGTGAATGCTGAAACAGCACCATCACGACACCAACAGACAGACCTTCTCTGCACCACTGTTGGCTGAGGAGGAAGCAGCTGCAGGTTCAGGGGCTGGAGGCGCTGGTGTCTTGTCAAAGTCATCCAACGCACCTGTAAGAAAGAGTCAACATTAGAACCACGCCAGTGGACTTTTAAAGACTTTTTAAAAAGGAGTAATTCAAAAACACAAATGTTGTGCCATTACATACTTATTCCTATATTAGTTTAAGCGCTGAAAGCGGAAAAGGCAAAACATTTACATCGACCGTTTCCAAACTGCTCACGCAGCATATTGCAAACGATTCTATAAGTTTTATATCTTTATCTCAGGATTTTCCTCACTGGTAATACTGTGTAATCAGTCTTCTATGGAGCAATCCAATGGACGTTTTAAAAAAACATGACTCTTATCTTTAATAGCATGAATTAATATTGGACTACAGCTAGAAGTTGACTTATTACTTTAACTGATAACAAAATGGGTACATACTGATGTAATTTTAACCTTTCATAAAGGAAAAAAAGTGCCATGAAATATTAGCGATAGACCGATTTCAATCGGCCGGCCGATATATCAGGCCAACATTTGCGTTTTTACGCGTATCGGCCGATACGCGGCTGCTGCGTTCGGCGATAGTTTTTTCCCAGCATTATTTACAGACAGGCGTCCGCAGGCAGCTCTGTGTTGCTGGAGACGCTGCAGTTCACGTGCACACCATGCACGGCCCCTCCCCCACTAGCACAGTGCTGGCTGGTGCTGGAAGCCTGGCAGGCTTCCAGCACCGTGGCAGTCTTAAATTACAAATCAAGCACTTTATTTCAATGGCTACTTTTCAGGTTTATTGTTTTCTTAAATTATTTAAATGTAACAAAAGGACATTTTTCTTATCATATGTCAGCAAGCAATGCATCATCAAGGCTGTGTTGTAGATGTTGATGAAAGCCTTTTACCCTTGCACAGTTAACCATATGCAGTGCACCCATCCATATGATGCACATTGCACACATAATTTGGGTGATATGAATGTAAGATGATTGCAGAAGTGACACTTGTGTTTTTGTTTATTATTTTTAAAGAAATGGCAGAGCAGATTCCGAAAACAAATCCAGTGTGTTTACATTTTTATGATGTAAATTGAGGGAGCAAAAGCATTATCGGCTCCAAATATATCGGTTCAAGAAAATCGGCAGCCCGTATCGGTCATTGGCACTCAGAAAGGCTGACGAAAAAAAATCCGTATCGGCACTAAAAAAATCCATATCGGTCGATCCCTATGAAATATACACTCAGTTGCAGTTAGATTCACCTAGCTAAAACTAATAATACAACGCTCCAACAATAACTCATAGCCTTGTTTGTGGTGTTGTTTGAACTGCACTGTGCTGTACTAATATTAAAGTTGATCATCATTGATATAAATGGTTTGGACATCTGATTCAATACAATTCAACAACAGCAGGACTAGAGTCTCTCAAATCAAATCAACTTTCCACACAGTTTTAACAAAAACTGAGAATGTTACTACTACTACTACCACCAACTACTACTGTTAGCTACTTTTACAAAAAGTCGGGTTCGTTGCAGGCCTGTTGTATTAGACTGCATTATTTCAGCTGAAGTAACGTTTACAGTAAGTAAACACCATTAACTGAACCAAAAACGGATTCAACGCATACACGAGTTACAAAAAAAGCGAGTAAAGAGAGGATCACACGGCAGAGACGACTATCAATGACAGTTCAGCCGCCATGTTAAATCACCAACAGGCTTTTATTATGTCGAATGAATACTCGATTAAAACTAATTCAAGGGCAAAGACATAATGTGTGCAAACGAGAGCTCCCACCGAGCGCATAAACTTGACACACACACAAAGTGTGAGAGGGGTCTCAGTGCCAAATCACAGCCGTTTTAACGACATAACAACCCGTACTCATGTGTGTAAAGATTGGGTCTCTGTAACGTAAAGACGCCATGTCAACACCTACTGTCCAATAATTCGTCCAATTCAGCATCGTGTCCGGTGGACGGCTCTCCTGTTCCCGACGCCATCATGATGTTACCTTCTCCAAGCTCCAAACGCTCCAAACACCCACCCCACCGTGCAGAAGTCTCTGAAAAGTGACGTTTCTGTTGTGAAAATGTCGCGGAAACTATTACGTCATGCCGTACAGGCCCACGTACAGTCACGCACCAGGCCTGCTTGTGTGAGATGAGTCTCTGCGGTCTCTGCCATGGATGATGTAACCCATTTTGGCTTGACATAAATGTCAATCAAGTGTATTAAATTACTTCATAATGTCCCGCTCCATTTCACATGCATTTTCATCATGACAGTTTTTTTCAATTAGGGTACTTTTTGTGTTACTTTTTTAGGCTTATGATAAATGGCAGAATATTAGGCCTATATCACGACTGTTTTAATCGAATTAGCTTTAAATTAATCACTTGATAATTAATCAATGTGAATTTTTAATTCACATTCATTTTTTTACTTCAATTATCGCGTATCGTATCGCGTATCGCTCCAACGAACACTAACAGTAGCGGCCAATGCCGTATCTGATTTGAGCTCTGGCGCTCTCTAGTGGTGAAAGAAATCACAAAACAAAAAACTAACTCGACAGCCTATGCATTTTTGACATCTTAAATTTTGGTTTGAAGTTAACAATTGTTGTTTTGCCGTAACATTTGTATTTACATTATTCTTATTAGTCATCTTTTTCCTTTAGGTTATGCTCATCACGTCCAAAGTTTTTTGCAAAGTCTTCAAAGCTGGTGTGTAAAAATACTTTTAGGTATATGGTACTATGTTTCTGCAGTGTCGTAGATAACTGACCATGTCCTTTCCCTAACTGTAACTGTCCGCAAGTGAAGATGTCCCGGCCTGTCTAATTGGAAATGTTTAGGACGCTGTGTCTCAGGCTGTTTAGACTATAGAAGAGGCATCCACACCTCCATCTCAAAGTTTCTTCAAGCTAAGTTTCTTCTTTTTAGTAATACGTTTAAGAACTATTTTCTTACTCGGTGTTATGATAAACACCAGCCAATCCAACCATTGTGCTCACGTGTTCAGTTTCTCGTTTTGCAGAGGTGGCGTGTAGTATATTCATTCAAAATCTGAACCTATAAGTACAGATTTGAGATACTTTACCCGAGTATTATTTCATGCTACTTTATACTTCTACTCCACTAATTCAGAGGGAAGTATTTTATTTTGGTCTTGGATTTTTCATACAAAACATATATAACGAATATGATGCAATAAAGAAACAGCACCCAACATTCAAATTGGCTCCACCTCTACCAACTACGGCAGTAAATGGCTAGTACACATACTGTACATACACATCATTGCAGCAGCATAGTTATCTAATAGCCAAGTATAACACTCAGAGGGGCTGCTTTTTTTTTGTATTGAGTCATTTTAACAGGCTACTTTAAGTAGGCTACATTTCCCTGATAATAGTTAGCCTTCATACTTTTACCAACATTTTTAATGCAGGACTTTAACTGTAGCCTATAGCCTACTGTACTTTTAATCTTAAAATGAACTCTGTCGTTTTTACATGGTCTTATTACCCAAAATACAGTGCAATAAGTTTAAGTTTTTGTTTCAGTAATACATAGAGCATGCTTCCCTTTCTGACTCTCGGGACAGTTTTTTTTTTCTTCTTTTTTTACATGGTCAGGAAACGTGTCAATTTACAACACTCAATAAATAAAAACGGTTGTCATTGGTTACAGCTGCGGTTGCTGAGCAACGCATACAAATAATCCCAAAATACGATGATTCAGACTTTAACAATGACAAATATTTAGTGTTATCTGGCCGTGCCGATAGTAACGCTGATGGAGAGTCATTACAATAAACATGACATCATTTATATTAGTAATAGCCTACTTATGGGGGGTTCCAGAACTTAGTCGTAGTTTTGCAGCGAATATTAATATTGAATTTCCCCTTGGGGATCAATAAAGTATCTATCTATCTATCTATCTATCTATCTATCTATCTATCTATCTATCTATCTATCTATCTATCTAATTACATTAATAATATTATTAATTTTAAGGCTTTAAGGACAGATTTCATGAGATTTTATCAAACAGATTTTTTCGACATTGAATTGAATGTCGAAAAACAGCCCCGGACTGAGTCCCACTGAAACACACACACACACACACACACACACACACACACACACACACACACACACACACACACACACACACACACACACACACACACACACACACACCTATGAATTATTTACAAAAAAAGTACATATTTGTTTTATTGACTAATCACACCAACGTGTGTGTGTGTGTGTGTGTGTGTGTGTGTGTGTGTCTGCGTGTGCGTGTGCGTGTGTGTGTGTGTGTGTGTGTGTTTTTTTGTTATTTATAAAAACGGAACAATAAAATATCTTATGTTTCTAGTGGTTGATACAAAAAAAAAAAAAACATCTTCATACAGCCCATAATGAGCGATAGGCTATTCATTAAAACATCAATTTAGCTTTATGTAGGCCTATTCTATTTGTCCGCTTGCACGATGCTGCCAGCCCCTGAGATTGTAAAAAAAAACATGTCTGCTGTGTTAAGCATTCTGTGTGTTAAGCAGACAGCTGTATCCTGGGCTACAGGCTGCATGGAGGAGGAGGAGGAGGAGGAGGAGGAGGAGGAGAGTTGACAGATGTGAAGAACGGTGCAGACATTTGATGCCTAATTTGGTTTGCTGGGCGGGGAGCTGCTGCTCTGAACTGCTGGTCAAGTCACGGAGCTGAGGAGTTGCGATCTAAGATTCTCTACAGCTGGATGTCCCGGACAAACCAGAGACTATCCGCAGCCAAGTATCAGAAAGGTAACCTATACTTTTAGATCAAACTTGATAACTTAATACGACTTGATGTGGGGATTTCGCGGTAAGTAAGGAAGGTTTTTATGAGGTAGATAGTGCGAGCTTGTGCAAGGAAAAGACCTCGTTGAGCTGCAACTTGTTGCACCTTGCTTACCTGCATGTCTCATGGGAAGAATGTGTTTCAATCAGCAGCTAGGGTCTGTTTATTTGTGAGCATGTTTGAGGACATCTTCACAGTGTTAAAAAAAACTGTTATTTCTTATCATTATAATAAGTTAGGAAATGTGCTTATATATATATATAAAAAAGAGTCTAAAGTAGGAGGAAAACTTGTACAGGGCTACATTTATTTCTGAGGTGATCCTTGGTGGGTTTATAGACACTTTATAATACTTATTCTTTTAGTATTTTCTACTATCGTTTTTTTTGTGTTGAGACTTTCAGACATTCCGCAATGGCAGAATGTTTTTCAAAAATGTATTTTCAACCCAGTTTCCTAAAGAAAAAGACAATGTTTGGATATATATTTTTGTGTTTGTTGTCAGTTTGTGTTTAGTGGGCTGTAGTGTCTGTGTGTGTGTGTGTGTGTGTGTGTGTGTGTGTGTGTGTGTGGTGGGAGCAGGGTGCGGCAGGCGGCACACCCACCTTCACTGTCAATGAATGAACCTCTGGCCTAACACACAGCTGTCACACTGGCACACACTGCTCTATGGGGATTTTTATTTTAGGTTTTCATTTGGGTTCTCATCAACAACTTCCCTGTTGGTCTTCATTTAAATGCAGAATTGCATCCAAGTTTCCCTTCCGTTGAGTAGGTGTGGTGGGTTAGAAAAAAGGCAAAGACCATCAAAAAAATCAGTGTGTGTCAGAGATAGATCAGAGATATTTTGTAAGTACTGTATGATAGTTTCCACGCTGTTTTAGATTGTTCTCCAGTCTGACAAGAAAGAAGAAGAAAATGCCGAATAATTGGGATTTGTAAAAGGTCAAATGTGAGGGTTTATTTTGCCCCAGCCTTCGAGAACACACAACGGTCACACAATAATATCCTAACATGAAGCTATTACGTACACACACTGGGATGGTTTGCTAACAGAGCTTGTCTTGTGCTTTGGCCCACGGGTCTCCGGTAAGTGGATTATAGGTGAAATCAAGTTAGTGATGTTGTGTCATGACAACCAAACAAGCAGCGCACATGACCTCTCTGCCTGAGATAAACACTTGTTTCCTGAACATCTCGGTGTGTGTGTGTGTGTGTGTGTGTGTGTGTGTGTGTGTGTGTGTGTGTGTGTGTGTGTGTGTGTGTAGGTGTGTCATATGAAAAGTGACTGTGCAGAGGAGCACGGCGCGGTCACGTCCTGTTTGCCGTCCCGGTGCAGGCCTGATGTATGAACCTATTTTCAGTGCCTCTTCCATTTGGGGAAGTACCCCTGTTTGCGTGATCCTGTCGTGTTTTCCATGCTGTGCTGTGAAAAGACACTTTTCCACACTGTGCGCTTGTTTCTTTTGTCTCTTTTTTTGTCTCCCCTCTGCCATTTTCCTCTCCCATTTATTTCCTGACTCGATTCCATAAGCAGCAAAGTAATGGCAGCTGGAGCTGGATTGATTTTTCCATTACGACCCCTCTGTATACGTTTATTTTGAGTGGTTTACATGAAGCATAATTGGTACCCTGACTTTAAAGCTGGAGTGGGAGTATTGAGCTGGGAGGGAGAAGGATGACAACTGATGGAAAAGAGAGGGAGTAGCCTAGCCGTCAAATGAGACTATGAGGAGGGAAGGAAAGGAAAGAGAGGAAAGGAAAGTACTTGGCAAATATGACAAAGTTACCAGTTGTTCAGCAGCAGCCAGACTGCATCACATCTGGAACACATCAGTAAGTTGGAAAATCTTACAAGAAAAAAGCAGGAGAGGGGAGAGAAACGAGGAGTGGTGAAAGCGAGAGGCCCGGTGGTGAGTCACTTCTCTGCTATTCCACTCCATCACTATGTTTAAACTATGTGTCCTTCTGTGGCCTGAGACACAGGGCTTCCCCCGTGGTCCTCCCTCTTTTCACTCCCCTCCCCTCCCCTCCACTCCCTCATGGCTTCATGTCGGTCATCCTGCAGGAGTTTTAGGGGTCTCTTTTTCCATCTCTCTCTTTCTTTTTGTTTCCCCTCTTTCTATTCATACCTTGGCACCAGTTGCTAGTTCAGATTTTCGTCTCCCCAGCCTTGACTATTTTATAGGTGTTTAATGGGACTAATGTAAACAGGACTGTTATCCTTGTTTATAACTGTCTCTCTGTGTAAACTGGGAACAGGGAATGCAGCGCTTGAGGAGCCAAGTGGGTGATGGGTGTCAGGAGGGATGGGAGGGATGGGAGGGAGGACGGCCAGTGTGGTCAGAAGGTTTCCGTCTGTGAAAATGTCTTATCTCATCTCATTAAATGTCTTTTTGTGGCTGAAAACAGTTGTTTTCACTGAAAGACTCACACGCTGCCATCACTATCAGTCCCTCAGAATCAACCAGCAAGAGCTTCTTTATATAGACGCCATAATGCACCAATGCTCAATAGAAATCCATCGTAGAGGAGGAATAGGATATCTGTCCTAATGACAGTATCCTCATTAGATCTCAGCGCACGCAGCTGCACAACAGGTTGTGGTTTGAGTACTTTGCATCAGCTGGAGAAAAAAAAGCCTTCACTGTCTTGCAATGGGCACAGATGAATGCAACCATTTCTCACCTGCTCTCGGTTCTGTATGGCTTGTTGAAAGCGTGACATAACCCATCATTTTCAGAAAGGGCATTATGAAACCTGGAGCTGAGTTTGGCGCCATTTTGTTCGATCTCTTTGAGCATGCAAGCGAGCAAGAAACGAGGCTGTGTTATATCTTTGTCGAAATCTGTCAATCTGCAAACCAAAGGAAAACTAGCTGAAAAGATTAGTCAAATAATTGATAATACATTTATCATAAATAATCAAGCGTCAATGTTTGGTTTCTAGCTTTGCAAATGTGAGGATTTGCTATTTCTCTTTGTTTTATATCATTCTGAGTTGGATATTTGGGGTTTTAGATAGTCTTTCTTTTCTTTTTGGAAAAAAACAACCAATTTGAAGGAGAATACAACAAATTAAGAAAATAGTCAACGGACAAACCAGTCAACAGGAGCCAAAACACATTCCTATGTAAGCTCAAAAAGAAATAGCACATTCATTCTCGTACAAATGAACAGTTCATTTCATAGGCAATAAAACACACCATTGCTCAATCCAACAGACTCAATGGTTTTCCTGCTGCAGGCTCACTTGGTTGGTTTGGTGTGGTCAGTAGTGGTTTGCTGACTTTATGACTCTTTTCCGCTTGTGCTACTGTTATTATTATTAGTATCATGAAAATTTCAATTGTGGTCACAGTGGCTGCTTTTTAGCTACATGTCCAGGGTAGATGTCATTTGTTTATCCTTTACCAAGTAAAGGAAGCTATTAGCTACCAAACTCTTGGGGGGGGGGAAAAAGATACATGAGATGTTAGAGGTTTTCTCTGAGGAGCTGCGTCTAAAAACACTTTTTTTTTTAACATGTATTTTTATTGGAAACCAGAGATGCACAAATATAAAGACCCAATACAGATACAGGTTCTAGTGTTTTTGTAGTTTTTTTGTATGAAAAATCAAGTAAATAAACAGAGAAACCAAAAAGAAACATAAAAAGAAAATGTTACAAATTAAAAAGTTAAAACGGACACCATAAGGAGAGAGGATAGTCAGGATGCCTGCTTCAAGAAGAAAAATAACAACTTAGATGTGATAACAATCAGATGGGGTCCAGAGAGGTGAGAGCGTTAACATAGGAAATGACAGGCTGCCATCTTGTGTGGAATTGGGCAGATGAGCCTCTCAGGTTATATTTCACCTTTTCTAATAATGTTGTAATGTAATATGTAACCAAATACGTCTACGGGCAATGAGTGAAGCAAAAGCTATAAAATCTGTTTATTGGAACGAGTACCCCAAAGATAGCTGTCAAAGGATGTTCTAGCTTTAACTTTTAGCTATGCTGCTTGGTTGAAAATAATTCTGAAAGTATGTGATCACTAACTGAAGAAGAACTTAACAAGGCAGTTAAAGGAAGGAAGGAAGGAAGGAAGGAAGGAAGCTCTACCTCGATAAAGCAGAGTACGAAACACAAAGTAGTTAAGGTCATAGCAGTAATAAAAGTAATCCCTACCTGTAGCAGTGTAAAAGAAACGTATTCTGTTGTCTTTAATGTCTCCAAAAACATGGCGTCTATTCTTCTACGACATCATATATTCCTGATTAAACAAGCAACAATCAAACCTTACATTTGGAAGTATTATTTATTATAATAGCACAGAAAAAAACAGCAAAACATCTCTCTGGAAATATCCCAAACTGTTTTAACTTTGGCAGTAAAAAGGTGTTCCTACACAATCCCATCCCTCATAGTAAGAATAGGTTTCCAGGGCCTTAAAGATGCAGATTTTTTTAGAATTTAAAACCCAGCAGCACTAGAGTCACAGCCTTGTTAAGATTTCAGACTGGTTTGCAGCGCGGATGAGGTCCCTGGGAGAGGGAGTGGAACAAGTGAAGAGGGCCATGTTCAGAGCACGATGACAGACACAGTGTGGGGTCGGTAGGTTGCGGCGCCACGCCCGTCGGAGGACATGAGCATGGAGGAATGCCAGAGTGAAATAGTCTGCACTCAGTGCAGGAATGCTGTTGAGAAAGCAGCCTGGAGCTTGATACGAGGCAGAGAGCACCAGAGAAAAAGAAAGGGACCGTTCACCGGATGATTTGATCAGACGTTAATGTGCTGCGACGAGTGTGACAACAGTGCACTCATTGTTTGTGTTTTTAAATAGTTTTTTCATGGTTTCACTTGTTGTTTCAACCATTCATAAAAATACAATAACAGCATTATGTGTTTTCCGAAACGGGCATGTAGGAGTGCAGTGCCAGTTTAAGCCCTCATGTGGTCGTATTATGTACTTCATCTAGAGCAGGGCTCTTTAACGTTTTTTAGGCCAAGGACCCCTTAGCTGAAAGAGAGCCGGAGTAGGGACACCCTACTGTACATACAGTATATTGTATACAATTAAGTTGCATGTTAAACTTGGCAGAATGGATGAAAATAAATTGATATTAATATATTATTTATACATCATGTTTTAATGTTTAACATACATGTGGAAGGCACAGGGAAAAAAATTTTATTTTCTACCAAAAATTATTTGTGCTGGTTAGGGGGTAAATGGCTTAAAAAAAAGGGGGTACATCATTGAAAAAAAGCTTGAGAATCACTGCCCTAAGGGGTCATGGACCCTCTGTTGAATATTGCTGATCTAGTATTAGATATTGCTAGAACTCAAAAATCTTCCTTACTTATTCGTTTTAATGTCTCTTCTTCTTACAGATTTCTCTGCCTTCTCTGAGTGGCTGACGTTAAAAATCTAAAGGAAGTAACTCCCAATAGGAAGAGACTCCTATCTCACAGGAACCATTCCAGCTTCTCACTTCACCTACCACATCATGGCTGTAGTACTTCACTCCAGCCCCCTCCTATGGACACGGTTGGCAGCCCTGATCTTCTCCTGCGTGGCCTTCTCCGTGGCCGTGCATGGAGGCAGACTCTCCCACGGCACCGGAGACTGGTGCATCTTCTGCTGGGCCTTCAGTTTCGCCGGGACTCTGCTTGTCATCCTGGTGGAGCTCTTCGGCCTTCAGACCAGGGCCCCTGTTTCCTGGAAGAACTTCCCTATCACCTTCGCCTGCTACGCCGCCCTGCTCTGCCTGTCCGCCTCCATCATCTTCCCCCTCTACTTCCTCAGGGGCTCTTCAGGCCAGAGTGAAATCCGCGACTACCGCATCGTGTCAACTGTGTTCTCCTGTCTGGCCACCATCGCCTACATTACCGAGGTTAGCATCAGCAAGGCGCGTCCGGGCGAGGTGGCTGGCTACATGGCCACAGCCCCTGGCCTGCTGAAAGTCTGCGAGACCTTTGTGGCCTGCATCATCTTCGTCTTCGTCACCGACCCCGTGCTGTACGACCGTCACGACGCGCTCAAGTACTGCATGTCCGTCTACTGCATCTGCTTCATCCTGTCGGCGGCCATCATCCTACTCTGCATAGGCGAGTGCACCGGCTGCCTCCCCTTCCCGTTTGCACGCTTCCTGTCTGCCTACGCCCTGCTGGCCGTGGTCCTCTATCTATCAGCAACCATTATCTGGCCCATTTTCAACTTTGATCCCAAGAATGGCGGAAACAAAGATAGGCCATACAATTGCAACACCGCGATTGGGCTGTGCTCGTGGGATAAGTGCATGGCGGTGGCTGTGCTCACGGCTGTCAACTTCATCCTTTACCTGGCCGACCTGATCTACTCCACCCGCCTGGTGTTTGTCAGCGCTTGAGGGAAGAGAAAGGTTGTTAGGCCAGCAGTATGCTCCAAATAAAATTTAATTTGTCAGGTTCTCACAGGCTGTCAAACTGCTGTCAAACACAGTGCTCCAAACAAATGCTAGTGTAATCACTGCGACTCCGGTCTGTTTGATTAATGGCCTCTAGTCAGAAGAGCTCATGGGTCATAATGGGAGCAGACTGAAGAGTTCTTCCACAACTGGTATAGTTTATTGTATTATTATAATCGAATCTAACTCCATTTGTTGTTTGAAATTTGAAAATTAAAGGATTTGATTTCACTTTAGTTCTGGTACAATGAAATAGTAGGAGAAGTAGTAATGGCCCAAATAACTACATGCATAATGGTTGACCGAGGATGTACTGGAGACAATGTATGGGGGCAGTGAACATGGCTTTTTAAAGAGATCGACAAGTTCAGCTGACCAACCTGGGTAATCAAACCAACCCCCCCCCCTCCCTACACAAACTCCCAGTTTAGCCTCTGCAAACTTGCCAAATTTGATTTTGTAAAGTATACTGCTTAGGACCATAGAGAGAGAGAGAGAGAGAGAGAGAGAGAGAGAGAGAGAGAGAAGCGGGAAAGGTTGAGGTCAATGGCTATGTTTACACGTACAACAATATTCCCTTAAATTACTGAAGCTTACTGTTCATAAATGTCCAACCTTGCTTCCAGTGACCTGGATAGACTCTTATCTTGATAATGAGAGACCTGAATGTGATTGCTGGATCTTTGTATCCATTTAAATGGCAGATCATTGCCAACTGTAATACTCAAAATACAAGATTAGTATAGTAAAGGTGTACATAAGTAAAGTTAGATAAGATTATTGTATGTATTATGTATACTGGAGTAAGCTATTCAAATCATTTTAGAAACAAGACTCTTAACATGGATACGACACCCACAATACTATGTGCATGTAAACATAGTCTGTAATGACAAATGAAGAAAAACCAAAGAAAATGGCGGCTTATTATTGTGTTTTTGTTACATTTTTTTGCCATAAGGTATTTGCCAGTGCTCTGCCTTACATTTATGTTCAATTTGATGTCAGTTGTGAAAAAAAATCAGTCAATCGATCAGTATTTCTGTTTTTAACCGCTAATGGAGGAAATTTAGAAAAGCTGTAGGGAATCAAGATTATGTTAACTATTAAAATATCCAAATGCCATACAAGATATCCAAGACTTTATAGAAAGTTGAATTTCTGTTTTGTTTTTTGATGATTTCATTAAAGGAATTGACTGTTTACTTTCCCCAACAGTATGCAGAGCAGCTGATTGTATCATTTATCATTTTTACACGGCTCCAATGTTGGGAGAAAAATAGTTTACTTGATGTTAGGGCTAGCTTTTTGCTCCTGTTATGATATATGTGTATGTATATGTATCAGCAAGCTACAATCAATGGCAAGAATATATATGTGGAAATAACATATGCAAGATTGTGCAGTTAAAAAACAAGAAAAGTATCTTTAAAGTGCACTTAATATTAGTTTTTTCTATGCGTGTTTGAACTTGTGGTGTCTCCAATTATTAAAGCATTTATTAGCACCAAATTCACACCACTAAATTCATATTTGTGTCAATTGGATCTATAGTTTTTGTACTGCTGTCGTAAATACTCTGAGAAAGAGACCAAAAAGAAGTTTCTCTCTCTCTCTAGATGTTGTCAGTGTTATATTCTTTAGCTTTTTTTTTTTATATTCCACTGTTTATGTTTCAATTGTGCATACCACATCAGTGTTGTAGAAAAACATAATCCAGTGTTTCAATAAAACCACACGTAAACCAGATGTGTGTGTGTGTGGTTGTATTGTTTTATGTTTTGGTTTGGTTAAAGGTGCCAGATTACCCACTTTCATGGTCATAGTGGAGTAGCTATGTGGCAATGTCAGTCAGTTGGTCCACCATTTTGGTCCAGATTGAAATATCTCAACAAACTATTGAATGGATTGAGATGGAGTTTTGTACAGGCATTCATGTTCCCCAGAGGATGAAATCCACTGACTTTGGCGACCCCCTGACTTATTATTATTAATAAACGCCATTAGCAGGTCAAAGTTTTCACATATCCAGTGAAATACCTTAACATCTACTCAATGAATTGGCACAAAGGTTTGTCAATGTTTCCATGTTCCATTTCCTTCACAAATAAATATTTCTATTACGTTAGCATTGACATTGCGATGTTAGCGGTCGGAAATCAGCATTTAGCTCAAAACTGCACTGTGCCTGAGTACAGCCTCAAAGCCGCTGGTCTTTTTTTTGGTCAACAATCTTCTGCAAATAAATGTAGTCTGAAGAGTATTTCATTTAATTACTTTGGATAGATAGTCCTCATAATACTGGGTCCTGCTGTAAACTGGCATGACTGATCAGATTAAAGGAACATTTATGGATACTATGATGCTGTACTTTGGATATTCATACGGAAGTAAACGATTGTTGTGATGGACTGATGTGAAAGGGTTGTTAATATGGCTGTCAATTGATGAAAATATTTAATCACAATTAATCCTATCAGAGTCCTAGTTAACTTGTGATTATTCACCAAAGAATCATACATTTTTTATCTGTTCTAAATGTTCTTTGAAAGGGATTTTTTCAACTTTTCTATACTCAGGTGGTATTTGAGACTTTGAGTGTACTCCGGTGGTAACTCAATTCCCACCAACAGTCTATGCAAATAACTTTAGTCTTGTGGAGAGAACCATCTGGAAGGGCTTTGAAACTCAACTTGATATTCAAAATACCCTTTTCTTTATCCATTTCTACTCAAGGAGCTTTGTTTTTACTTCCTGAACTACAGAGGGCCCGAAGCCCAAATCACAGAAGGTGCGTGCGTTTATTGTGCGTCAAAAAAGTGAGTGGCGTTAAAAGGAATTTGCGTTAACTCGCGTTCATTTTGACAGCCTTAGTTGTTAGTATGGCTGATACAATTGTTTTGGTTGTCAAGACAAGCAAAAAACAGACCTCCTATGTGACAAACCAGGAGCTACACAAGCTGAAGCGTTCAGTAGACTCGCCGTTCCCGACCTGTCGCACGACAGTGTGACGTCATGGGAGCGCCGTAACTATTTATACTTGCGCATGGTGGTCGCGACACTAGTTGCAGTCTTCTTCTTGAACAGAGGTGTCGCAACTGAGCAAAGGCTATCGACTTTGCTCTTTCTACGGACTAGAAGAAGAAGAAAAAGGTAAACAACGTCAGAACTGGCAGCAGCATTGACGTCAATGTTTCGATTTGATTCAATGACCTACTTCATCTACCATACTTCAACTTTCATTCACCATAAAAGTACTCATCTTAACCCAGTAAGTTTACAAGAGAGACTTGCAGTCACTCTGAGAGTCCCGGCACCCGGGTGCCCTCGAACTCGTCCATGCTTCCTGTTTCCACTTTGTCGTGCGCGCGATGAAAAAAATAGAGCGGTGCACGACCTCTGAACCATTTTGACATCACATTGGCGCGCAATAGGTCGGGAACGGCGACTGTAAAGAGGCCTTTACTGTCCACTACCTGCCTGGCACTAATGAGCCTGTAAGAGATCTTTAATTGTGCCATGTACATGTAAAAAACTTTCACAAGTGATATAAATGAATTTACTTTAAGAAAAAAAAACTGATTGTTTGACCTGAATGTGAACCGAGTATAACTCAGCATCTGCTCTATGCATACTATTTATACTTCTCTGTTTACTTTGTCTCTCACCACTCTCTACTTTACCCACCTCCTCCCTTCACTGCCACATCGCCGGCAGCTCTCTGCAGACCCCAGGGCAATGCACAGGGTCTTGGTCTAGAATGTATCTCAGGGCTCCAGAGCCTTGACTGGCAGGATCAGTGGTGGAATGTAACTAAGGACATTTACTCAAGTACTGTACTTAAGTACAAATTTGAGGTACTTGTACTTTACTTTTAGTAATACTAAATATACTTTTTAGTATTTTCTCTTCATGCCACTTTCTACTTCTACTCTGCTACATTTCAGAGAGAAACATAGTATTTTTTACCCCACTACATTAATTTAACAGCTTTAGTTACTAGTTGCTTTACAAATTAAGATTTTTGCACACAAAACAAATGCGGTGTACCCAACAATATAACGTCTACAAGTCAGTGAAATGATTAGACCATTAAACACTTAGTTGATTGACACTGCGACAACTGTTTGGCTTGTTTCTAAAATGTGAGGATTTTTCTGCATTGAGTACTTTTACTTCTAATACTTTAAGTACATTTTCCTGATTAAGTAACATTTCAATGCAGGACTTTTACTTGTAACAGAGTATTTTTACAGTATGGTATTAGTACTTTCACTTAAGTAAAGGATCTGAATACTTCTTCCACCACTGAGGAGGATTGACTATTGATGACAACCGCTTCTGAGGGGCAGAGTGCAACACAAAAAACATTTCAGTCGCCTATAAATCTATGGCCAGGAAAGGAGACGGCAACGACGCCCAGCTCTGACACAATGATATGTCGTGGCGTTTATTTTGTTTAAGGAAGGGTTGTACCCTCTAACATGGGAACATGGCTACTACAATAGCAAGCCCAGCCACTGGCAAGTTAGGAACACCATGACTCAGCTTCATACATATCCATGTGCAACAGAGCTTGCAGAGTTACTTTGGTTTACAGAGTTTATACATATTGCAAAATACATTTCCCTGAAATGTTATGAAATTATTCAAATGGCCAGAAGAAATATTAAGCTTATATAGAAGTTGTTTGACTCAGCTCAGTTTGCTGTCTTTGCTTTTATTTTTCCCTTGCCTTTGTATATAAGTCTTGTAAGCCCTTGTGGGCTGGGCACTTTCTGGGAGTATGTGATTTAAAATAAAAAAAATATATTCATTTATTCATTCATTTACAAATCTCAGAATACATTTAACCTTCCTGTTGTCCTCGGGTCAAATTTGACCCATTTTCAAAAAGTTTCTATATCAGAAATTTGGGTTTACTTTCAACCAAATTGTCAAAAAAATAATAATAACGTGGATGGTTCCATACAACACTCCTCACAGGTAAAATAAATGATCAGTTCCCTACTTTCATTGAATTTGGGTGTCTTATTCAATTATATACAGTGGCATCTAAAAAAGAATTGATACAAGAACGTTGAAAAAAGTGACCAAAATATTGGAGAAAGCTTTAAAATGTGGGGAGAAAACAAAAAAAGCACAGAAAAAAAAGTGACAAAAACGTCTGGAAAGCTTCCAAAACATTGGGAAAAGTGCCAAAAATAAAGAGTGAGTTGATTCTGAAAGCAGGTACGAGCTCGGAGAACAAAGTGCGGGGTTCAGTCCTCAATGTTCTAAAGGTTTAATCAGACACAAGCGTATATACATTTCCTAACAATTGCTCCATTCGCTTTGATGACGTGAGAGCAGATAGATAAGAAAGGGTCGCCAGAGAAAAGGAGGAATGGTTCAAGGTAGGTTCACGCAGATACATCTTCAGGGAGGAAAATAGTTCATTTTGAATGATGATACCAAAATGATACCAAAAGAATACTTGTCTCTGAGTATAATCCTGCTGATTTCCTTCTTCCATTTGAACCTAAATGTTTTGCACAATTTTTGTTTAAATTATTAAAAATTAAATTGTTACAATTTTTTTTCTGGTTTATTTGTTTACATTTGTGGGTGTCATACATTATAATATAGCAGGACTGTCATCTAAATATGTAATACCATTCACATTTTATTAATTCACATGCTGCTGGAGTTAAACTGACTGAGTTCCAGCTTTTCTTTTCTTTTTCGTCCCTTTTTTATCTCCTTGACCTTTTAAGAGTTGATGTTGGCAAGATTCAATGTCTGCTGTTATGAGGTTAGTCTCCACTGCTTTTGTCTGTTTTACACCATCTCCCAGTAAGCTTTGCCACTGTTGTGTATAACAAAAAGTCCTTCCTACTCTCCTGAAGTAACTAAATTAATTCTTGGCCTTCCCACTTTGACCCATAAAAAGAACAAAGAGTGTAAGTCATCAGCACTACAATAGCTTGATACAATCTTCAAATGAAAGAGGCCATAGAAAGAAGTGTGTTCTCAAACACAGCATCTTGTTTCCACTCGTAAAGCGCATGTGTTGTTCTCGACAACCAGGAGTCAAGTGTGTAACAACAAGCACCCTGGATTGACAACATAATACTTAACTGAGAACATGCGACACATCCAAATAACAGCCACAGATGTGGTTGGCCCCGCCATTCCTCCAGTGCTGAGGCTCATGTCTCCTTATCTTCCCACACGTACTTCCCTCTTCTCTTTCCAAGCCACCGGAGTCTCAATGGCAAACAGCTGCGCAAGCTGTCTGTGACTAACAAGGGAAGTCATTTTGTTGGGTTGTTCCTGAATATGCTCATTTTATTTAAACACATTTGTGTTCTATGACCCTATATTGACTCTTGACTGTGTCATGTGTGGTTGCTTCCAGTACACAGTGGTGGAATGTAACTAAGTACATTTACTCAAGTACTGCACTTAAGTACAACCTTTTAGGTAGTGGTACTTTACTTGAGTCTTTTCTTTTCATGCCACTTTCTACTTCTACTCCGCTACATTTCAGAGAGAAATATTGTACTTTTTACTCCACGACATTAATCTGACAGCTTTAGTTACTTTTCAAATTAAGATTTTTGCACACACAACACATGTAGCTTATAAAGTACAATACCTGTTCAATGTTTTATTATAAATTAAACTACCCAACAATATAATGGCCTACAAGTCCAGCTGAAATGATTAGACCATTAAAGGTGCCCTGCCACACAAAACCGTTTTTACTTGCATTTTTTTGAAATATGTTAGGTCCATATGTGTTTGTGTTATGTCGTGAATGTGAAAATGAACTGCTACCTCCTCTGTCAGCTCTAACCACTGAAAAGAAATCAGGCAAATTACAAAAGCTGGTCAGTCTGACGTGGTGTTGCCTTAGCTCATTACTATTCATGAGCTCGCCCAGTTGCGCTGGGTAAAGGATGCTGATAGCCAGGCTCCCATTGGCTAGCTGCTTGCCAATCAGAGTCAAGCAGCTTAGCTCGTTGAATATTAATGAGAACTTTCTATACTTTCTATACCACGCTGGAATGGCTTGAAACAAAGTAACCAAGGCATTCTTTTCACAAAAAATGTTACAGAGTCCATGGTAGAACTTCAGACATTACCATAAAGTAATGAAATACGTGTGGCAGGGCACCTTTAAACATTTAGTTGATTGACAGAACTGTTTGGATCGTTTCCAGTTTCATGTGAGGATTTTTCTGCATTGAGTACTTTTACTTTTAATACTTTAAGTACATTTTCCTGATGAAACTTACATACTTTTAGTAAAATTTTCAATAAAGGATTTTTACTTGTAACAGAGGATTTTTACAGAGTGGTTTTAGTACTTCTACTTAGGCTAAGTAAAGGAACTAAATAGTTTTTCCACCACTGCCTGTAGAAGATCAGTCTCCTGTTATACACTGGCTTTAAAGAGGAACTTCACCAATTCTGCACATAAAGGTCAGTTTAGTTGTCATAGGGAGTACTACTCAGTCTGTAAGACAACAAGGTGCATGTGGGGGTCATGGGCGGGACTATTTATTGGCTTCCTTCCAATGTTACTGTGAAGTTGCCAGGCAACCAGCAGAGGGGAAGTCACTGCACCTGGCCAAAAATACACACACATAATCCACTTATAATATCCACCAAATCAGTCCAAATGGCTGTCTGATGTTCATTCAGTCCATAGAAGCTGTAGATTGTTTCTTCACAGGTCCTGTTTAGGTTTAGTTAAAGGTGCCATGCAGTGGTGGAAGAACTTTTCAGATGCTTTACTTAAAGTGACTAGATGCAACTTTAAATGTTTCTGAAACTGTGCAATGTTCCATCTGATGATAATAAATGACCTGTAACAGCAAACGAGACCAACAGTTAAAAGAACGTTCTTTTTACATAGTTTATATTAATGTCTCTGTCCGCAAAGTCACAGAATGATTTGCGGCAGGTAGACGGCGCTACAGTAACACATTCTGACGGGTCACAGATTTCGGTGTAACACCGGAAAAGCCTGTGTTATTGTATCCTGCCAGGTAAAAGGTAGCAGGAGATGTCTTCCTGTAGGCCTAATTGTATTTTAATTTCATTTTAGAAGTTATCTGTTGTTGTTATGGCTGATACTCGGGCAGGACCATCACAGAAACAACTAAAAGCTGCAGCGTTAGAACTATTATAGGCTAGGTTTACACATAATGGTCCATTCTGTTTTCTCACAGGCTCTTTATGATCTAGTGCAGGCATTTCCATAAAGGGTCCACTTGCTGCTGTTGCATGTACTGTATGTGTCAGTCAGGCTGACTTCATTCAGAGAGCTCACTGAGTGATTTCTGAGATTATACCTCCCCCTGGTGACACTCTGAGGGACTTCATGTGAGAAGAGGTGGATAGAGGAGTATACATTCATAGATACAAATAGAAGAAGGCATGATGTAAGGGCACCTTCAGGCAGGATTTTAATTACCTTATCTCAGGGATCTTCAACAGGGGGTCCGGGACCCCTAGGGGTTCCTCAGAGTCAATGCAGGGGGGTCTCCAAATGATTGTTCATTTTTGAAGGTTTTTTTTTTTTTTTTTAAACATGAATCTAACATATTATTAGCAAATATAAATCCCCACCCGCCTATAGGTAAGGTACTGTAGTCACTAAGGGAGCCATACACAGATACAGTTCATCCTAATGATTCACTGTGCCACATGTGTGTTTTAACATTAAAACATGATTTATAAAATCATCCCAACAATTATTAGGCTATTTTAATAGCTTAGTGTTATATGAAAATAAGGCACGTTTAAAGGCTGTAGGCCTCCGTACACCTTATTGTAGGCCCAGTTTAATATGCAACTTCATTTTATAAAATATATGAGTGCCTGTCTCCCTCAGTTAAGGGATCCTTGGCTTAAAAAGCGTTGAAGACCCCTGCTCTGTCCGATTCTTAAATCAAGGTGTGAAAAATAATTCGAAGCAAGGCAAAATGACCCACTAAAATGCTTTAAGTCAGTGTGACCATGCTTGTCTATTGATAGGCTGTGAAACTATGCAACACAGATAATGTAAAGACAAATAACGTTGTGTTTCTTAAAATTACTTTAAGACAAAATCTACTATATGACTGCTGATTGTGACAGAATGTATTAGACTTTAATGAAATGTTGAACCAACCGACAGTCACAGAAACTTCAGCCTCAACGTCAAAAAAGGCAAATTAGTTAAGAACATCAGGATGCTTGTTCTGTCTTTTATATTTACACAGTTGTTCTTGATGTCATTTTTTTCTGTTGTCTTTAAACTTTTTTCTTTTCTCAACATTTTTCTTAGTTTTTTTTAATATATGAAATACAACCATTTTATTTATATTGTCAGAGGACTGTATCTAAATAAAGGAAAAGTTTGTATTTTTTTTCAAAGTGTGAAGATGGGCAGTGCCAACGTTTGATTCCTAAATATGACTAATAAATACAATATTAGCAGCAAAGGTGAATGCATTAATCATCCCTGTCAGCGTTTTGAGCTTGGAGTCTTCCCCTCCATTATTTTTGCCGTATCCATTTTGCCATATCCAGACACCTCTCATACAATTTCCACGTGTAACTACCAAAAAATTGGAGCTGGAACTGGAATAGTGAATGTCATGAAGGAATTATGGCTTCAGATTCTAACAGTAAGTTCTTCTTAAAAGATGCTCAAAGCTCTACACCAACTATATATATCCCTTACAGCTTTTTTTGGTCTCAAGCTTCCAACATGCCCATTTATGGTAGCACTGAACCATTTAGGCCCATAAAACTGTCAAGAAAACATATAATGCTACTTTTGCGTCTTTTTGTTAGGTTGGTGTATTTTTATTGCCCTTGCTGTTTTGCAATAATGAAATACTTTTGTCTACCTTTCTTTTAGCCACACTCCTTTTAGTGGAAAAAGTACACACAGCAGAAATTAAGACGTGTGAAGTTTTACAGCAGAGAGTGATATCTCAAACAGTTGCTGATTTAGGACTGTCGGGGCGTTCCTGGTCCTGAGTCCCCCCAGGTGGCACTGTTCTTCAAGAGAAACCTGCTCGGCTTTTAAAGGATCTCACAAACTATTTATCATACGAAGCTTTCAAACAGCTTTAACAGGCACAGCTTGGCCACATCATCCTTTCATGAGGTCAAACTACCTTTTGTCTCAACACTTTACCTTTACACCAGCCGCAGGCTCAACATCTACTGAGATAACATGCATGATCGTGTTAAGCTGATGCGTCACAAAAGTCGTGTAGTTGTTTTCTCTGCTAATAAGTAATTTCATGGAATTACAAGAAAATCTGGCATTGCAGAAAGAAAATTTGGAAATAATTGCCACTATTTGGCAACACAGGATCCTAAATCAGGGCTCCAGACTGCGACCAAAATTTGAGAGTGTGCAACCAGTAAATTTGGGGGAGTGAGTAAAGGCACAAGTTGTTTAGACCTACTTGTTCTAGTGGAATGTTATTGGCCAGTGCCCCTAATGTTTACATACATTTGTTAAGTATTGTTTTTAACTGTGAAATGACCGAAAGGTTACTAAGCACTTTATTACTAAGCACTTTTCTTTTTTAATTCTGAATGTATGCTATTTTTTTTAATATTTGTACTGTCGTGACAGCGATGGTGCCGTCGGTTTACCTTCTATGTTGCATCTTCAAAAGTGCACAATAAAATATGACGCTGAATTTGACCATCTATTACCAAAGTATGTATTATTAATACAGTGGAAATTAGTAGAAATGTGAATATTTGGTTAGCATGTTGATTTACGTGCGTGTGCCCCTATATTTTCTGGTTGTGCCCCTAAAATTTTCAGTTGGGGGGGCCACTCAGCTCCTAATGTAAAAAGTTAGTCTGGAGCCCTGTAAATCCTGTTGCCATTAATCAGAAGATTCCCATCACATTCAGGAACTGAGCAGACAATTGTGTTCTTACTGCAGGATGGATTATGGTTTCTGCTGGTGCAATCTTAAGACACTTTTAAGAAAAAAAGAAATAATTGAAAAGGCCTAGTTTTGTAGGATTGGCATAGAATTGTAGAGAATACCGCATCTTGCATAACATATGTTCAATTTAGTTTTCCATAGTGACTAAGACTGTTTCCTATAGTCCCTCTATTCTGGATTTACCTTGTATACGTGTTCATACAGTTTGTTTGCACACACAAAAACACATGAGACACACCAAACCCCAAGCACTTTCTTGTATAATTTATATCGAAAACATGTTAAAAACATTAGTTTCCCTTTATAAAACCACGTAAAACCGTTACCTGTGGTCATAATTACAACAGTGTCATGGTAATGAAATCCCCCTGTCATTATCACATGTTACTGGAGCGATGCATCTTAATACCAAGTGCATAATGGTGAATAGGATGCTGAATATCAAACGCTCTCTGAGCATGCTCTGAGCTCAGTTTGGCTGGTTGTCCACGTGTGAGCCTGACTGGTACGACTGGATGTCCTCGCCGATGAACTCCGTCACTATGAAGAGGGAGAAGAGAAGATCACAGTCTTGTTCATCACTCCATCCTTTCACCAATGTCATTGGTACGAGTTTGTTCAGCATATGCATTGCTAGAATCAAAAGGTAATCAACATGTATGTATTGACCCGTAAATCATTTTATACGGTACTCATTCATATGGAAAGCAGCAGGACTTGCAGCATCTGAATAATAATAATAATGGCGCAGATATCTAAGGGAAAAGTCTAGGAAAGATGATATGCTACTTTGGCCTTAAAAAAACATTATTTTTAAAACTTTGCGGTTGATATTTTTGCATTGTCAACTGGCTCGTATCAAAATTCTGTTAGGCCTGCTGCTCCCAGGTAGCTTCTCTGTCTCTCCTCTCTCCCTCCCTCTGTCTGTCCTAATTGCAGGAGTGGAGTCTGGTGTGCGGGAGGGAGTCATTCCTCCGCTCTGCGTCAGATCATAGTCAAGACGACCACAGTTAGTCTTGCTCATGACAATCCTTGCTATCTGTTTAGTCATTTGTATGTTTGCCTGTCCTGATCCTTTCTCTTGCGCCTCAGCTGCCATGGACCTTTTTCACAGCAGACATTTTGACTTGTCACAGTAGGAAAAGCAGCACAGCTGAAATTGATAACCCTAACGATGGCTCAATTCCATCAAGTGTCCCTTCCTAACCCCCCCTAACCCTAACCCAGACAAGCACCACTAGACCCCACCACTAGCCGGCCTACTGTCTTCCTCTGACGGACCCGCTCCTTCCCAGAAACCACCGGACCTGTTCTCCACTCTGGAAACCCCTGGACTTGCTTTTCCCCCTCGGAAACCTGGACTCGATACTTGAGTACTTTAAATAAACCCTGTTAATTCACACTCCTGGCTCTGCGTTTTGTCTGCATTTGGGTTCTGTTCACCGTTCAAACCTTACAAATTCTTCATTGCTGAGCAGTTCAAAATGCCAATCAAAGTTAAGGTGGGGAAACATCTAAAAATGCCAGCAGGTGTGAAATTTATGCCCAGAAACTGCAAGATAATATCAGCCAATATATCATACCTGTACATACATATCTTGGTTATCTAACAAATTTAAGGGATCTTTATAAAAAAAAGTCTTAATTATATTTAGTTTATTTTATGTGCTAATGAATATCAACAAAAACAAAATGATATATCCTAGTTTTAAAATGAAAATCTATGGTGACCTCACAGTATTCAACTAATCAACAGCTGTGCCCATATTTATTTATTTAGCCATCTTCTATCCTCCAGTCCAGTTTATGATCCAACACATTCATCCTCCCACTCATCCATACATACATAAAGTACATAAAAACATTTCTTTATCGTCTCTGTCTGTCCTTAACATGTCTGTAATGTAGCCAATTAGTTCATCTTCTCAATAGATTGTTACACATTTGCGCACATTACGATAAAGACCAATGCGTGCAACCTCACCTTCTTCAAATGTAATGTGGTGCATAGAAGAGCTGGTAAACTCCAGGGGGCACTCCTGGATCTTGACGTCCCTCTCTTCCCCATGTTCCATCCCCAGCACCCTTCCCTGGGGGTCCCAGCCCTCGTAATGGGAGTAGGGTGCCGGGCAGATGTCCTGATATTGGCTGGGGTTGGAGGGAGGCGAGGGACACACCTCCTGAGGATAAGCCGAGTACTGGGGGTAAGGGGAGGTGGGGATGGGAGGCAGAGGGGAGGTGGAGATGGGACTGCCGGCAGGAAACGGGCTGAGAGAGGAGGAGTGGGAGGGAGAGGGCGAGGAGGAGAGGTAGGGTGAGTCCAACCACGGGGAAGGGGAGGGGGAGGGAGGCTGCGGGCCGCGGGGGTATAAGGGAGGAAGAAGCTCCGTGAAGCCCAGCTCCAGGTTCTCGAAGCTGGGGTGACGCTCGGACAGGGCTGCCCTGGACCCGCCGGGCTCCTCCACCGCAGTGTCGGCTTTGGAGCAGTACTCCTCATGGTAACTCATAGTGGGGCAGGGAGGGGAGTAGGTGGAGGGGTAGGGGGGGAGGTGGAAGCCCAGGCCTTGGTCGTCAGCCATGGGGATGCCTCTCACGTGGAAGCCCCTGTCCATCCTGGGTTGACCCCTTACAGGACCCACATTCGTCCCATCCAGAGGCAGCACAGAGGGCCGGGACAGCAGTGGGTCCTCCTCTTTGAACATAACTGTCAGGAGAAGCAGGACAGCATTACATATCATTTAGCTAAAGCGACTTAAAATGAAGTGCTTTCAACCTTGAAGGTACAAACTCCGGACAGCAAGAACACATTAGCTTCAAATGAGCCAAACTACAAAGAGCCACATGAAAGTGCAACTGTAAGTGGATTTTTTTAAATTGTTTTTATCCAAGGTGCAGTCGGAAGAGATGTGTTTTTAGCCTACGGCGAAACATGTGTAGGCTTTCAGACGTCCTGATGTCAATGGGGTACTATAGTACACTACTAGGTGGAAATGATATTTTTCGTTTTTGCATTCAATGTTCTCCCAATGAAGACTTTCAATGTTGCATATTTTTTTTATATTGTGCCCTTTTTAGTAGTTCAATCTAGTTTAATTCTCTCAGAAATAAAGTGCCACCTTTCTTTATATTTTACATTTTTTATCATCTATATTAACAATTTTTTTTTCAATCTTTTATATTCATAAATGTCTATTTACATTTTGGTTTACAGCATTTCATTTCATTGAAGATGTTTTCAAAAGACCACATCGTTGAAACGAAACAGAATTTGGAAAAAGAAAACCCAACAGACAGAAATGAGACAGAGGTGATCACGGTGTGATTGGATACTCACCGGGGAGATACTTGAAGCAGTGAGTGCTGCTTCTTTTCCTCTTCCCGTTGGAGACGTAAAGACTAACCGGCATAGGCCGACTGACGGACAGGTCGCTGTAGGCGGGGACCCTCACGCACAACAAACACTTCAACGACAAAGAGGTGTGGACAGAATAGTACAGATTAGATGTTCCGGATGCTTTAGTTGTATCTGTTGAATTAAATCACAACTTGAGTTCATTGTTGTTGCAGAGGCTGTTCGAGAATTGGACATTTTTGGACTGATGTCACACATCAAAAATTACCTCATTGCTGTTGTCACGGTCAACATGAGCCTCCTCCTCCCACTGCAGTTTACCATCTAATAGATGGGAACATGAGATGAAATTAGGTGTAACTGACATACACACAGTCAGTTTAATAGCATAACTTCAGTGGCCGGTTAGCTCACTTGGTAGAGTGGGTGCACATATGCAGAGGTTTGTTCCTCGATGCAGAAGGTCCAGGGTTTGAATCTGACCTGTGACTGTTTTCCTGCATGTTTTCCCCCCTCTCTCTCCCTTTCATATCTCAGCTATCCTATCCAATGAAGGCGAATTGCCCAAAAAGTAGTTAGTTAGTTCAGCCTAACATTAAAGGTTTTGTAAAACAGGTTTGTTTCGTATATATGAAACAAACAACATATATACATACATACATATATACATACACATATATACATATATATATATATATATATATATATATATATATATACATACATACATACATATATATATATACATACATACACACATATATATATATATATATATATATACACATATATATATATATATATAATTATATATAATTAATTAGATTAAATGTTTTAATCGATTGACAGCCCTGTCAATCGATTAAAACATTTAATCTAATTAATTACATACTGATACGTGATTAATTAATCGAAATTAATCGCATACATAATTAACGGTGCCTGAACCGATACTTTTTAAGAAAGTAAAAAAAAAGAATAGAAAAAAAAGGGTACTAAACAACAGTTGGTGACATTGTTTATTGCTAAGGCCATATGGTCAAAATTAAATGATTTAATAATTATGTATAACAATAACTTATTTCATTAGTAAATTGCTGTTGAACGACAAAAACAACAACCAGATAGGAAAAGGACGTTTACAATAACTTCAAATGCACCACGAGGCTGTAGTTTACCAGTTTAATTGAACGCACCATCGGTGTTGTTTCTCCGACGGCAGTTGCAGATTGTTACATACCTCTACAGTAAAACACAGTGAAACTTTACACCGTTTAGCATTAGCTGTCAGCATTGTAACCGTGTTTAATCCAGCTACTAGCTAGCGGTAGGCTAACGTTAGCTGCTGTTGAGTATTGTGTTAACTAGCGTCACGTGCAGCGGGGTTTGTGTTTCCTGTAACGTCTGTTTCAGAGCAGCAGAGAGAAGCGCAGACATATCAGTGGCACCAGATTTTCGTCTGTATGCAAACGTCAATACGGAATGGATTAATCTGCGTTAATTTTTTTAACGCGTTAATTTCAATTAATTAATCTGAGAAAAAATAACGCGTTAAAAAAAGCCTACCGCTAGCTAGTAGCTGGATTAAACTGCGTTAATTTTTTTAACGCGTTATTTTTTCTCAGATTAATTAATCAAAATTAACGCGTTATTTTGACAGCCCTAATATATATATATATATATATATATATATATGAATTTGTGGTGCACTACTCAAAAGTAAATGCATTACTGAATTACTACTTTAACTATTACTGAAAATGAATAGACCTTTTTCACAGCAGACATGTTGACACGTCATAGTAGGAAAAGCACAGGTGTATTCAAAACCACTAATGATGGCTGCATTCCTCTTAGGAGAGGCCCTGGTAGTGTGCATGCTGACTCACTGAAATAGCCTACTGGGACACTTGATGGAATTGAGCCATCGTTAAGGTTATCAATTTCAACTGTGCTGCTTTTCCTACTATGACAAATGTCTGCTGTGAAAAAGGTCCATTGTCAGTCATCATGTCTGAATTGTATCATTGTTTGTATAGCAGAAGAGAATTTCTCCGGCAGCATCCTACTCTTATTTTCTTGCAACTTGTGCACAATCTTCTTCTCATATCATTTCTGTGTTTTTACTGGCTTCCTTTAAGTCCCGGGAACTCATCAAGATATTATGGACAGAAGATCAGAAAAACAACATTAGACAGAGCTCTGTGGACCTTTTACCTGTCCCTCTCTCCATGAAGATGACTCTCGAGATGGGCAGGAAGTTTGAGCCGCTCAGCAGAAGCTCCTCTCCTCCCTCCACAGAGCACGAGGTAAGACTGACGGACTCGATGACGGGCAGCTCCTGGGCCGAACGCTGGGCTGAGGCAGGGAGAGGCCGGCAGGTAGATTAAACCACTGAGTGTACTCCGAAATGTAACCCTCCTATTATCCTTGAGGTCAATCTGACCCCATCCAACGTCTCGAAATAAGTGCTTGACGTCATTTGTTTTGCGTCATATTTAATGAACTTGACTAGTTTAATGGTGACACCTAGGTCAACATGAGATTAACATGATGATATATTTAACAATGATACAATTTGACCCCAGGCTGTTTTAGCTCTATAAACCATATATGAAATATGAACATTTTAGACAGATTTGTTTTGGTTGTTTTGGCTATTATAGATATTGAGGTCACTATCACATGCAATTGTATAATGCTTCAGGGCCCTAACCTGCCATAACCATAAATATGTATATGATATTTCCCATGCCCTGGGGGAGGGGAATTATGTTTCCTGCGAGGACATTAATTGGGGGGGAGGAACATTTACGGCAACCGTCCAAACCATTTCTCTTGGTGCGCTGTGGGCGCTCTCTTTATGCTCTCGCCATTGAAAATGACCTTGAAGTTTTCTGCCAACAGTTTAATCACAACTCTGTGACAGTGGAAGTGACATAGAGGAGAATGTGTCTGGGACTGAGAATAATGTTGAGGAGGACCCTGAATGTGAGGCGTCCTCCTCTAATGAGAATGAGACTCTTAGGGTTGGCCTTCCTGTTGTCTCTCAACTACCAGCAGAATCTGTTTTCTCTCAGTCTCCAAGAGTGGACACATTAACTTCCTAAAACAGAAAGTTATCATGGTCCCTCTGCCTATATTGAACTGTATGAGGACAGTTGGAAAGACTTGGATGTGACCCATTTGCAGGCCTACATTGGGCTGCTCATATAGGCAAGAGTTTTCAATTAAAAAGGCGAAGGAACAGCGAGCCTTTTGAATGCTTTCCAGCCACCATGCCTCTAAAGACATTCTATGTTTCCTCCTGTGTAACCACTTTGTGACAAACTCGCAGTAATACAGGATGTATGGGACAGGTGGGTACAGTGGTTTATTGACATTTCTTTAAACCAATCACAATCGTCTTTGGCGGCACTAAGCGACGGAAGGAGCAACGGTGCCTCTGCAAAATAGCCTCAGGAAGGAACTTGTTTTGGTGGACATTTAAAGGTTGTTTTAGTCATGCAACAGAAAACTCAGATTGGACAGACAGTCTAGATAGCTGTCGGGATTTACCCTGCAGAGATCTGAGGAGCAGTTAACCATAGTCCTCAGAATTCCGCTGGAGTTTAAAGGTCCCATGGCATGACAATTTCACTTTATGAGGTTTTTTTTAACATTAATGTGAGTTCCCCCAGCCTGTCTATGGTCCCCCAGTGGCTAGAAATGGCGATAGGTGTAAACCGAGCCCTGGGTATCCTGCTCTGCCTTTGAGAAAATGAAAGCTCAGATGGGCCGATCTGGAATCTTCCCTTTATGACATCATAAGGGGAAAGGTTACCTCCCCTTTCTCTGCTTTGCCCGCCGCCAACAGCTGCCCAGGGAATTTGGCCCGCCCATGAGGAAATAGAGCTACAACCGTGGTCGCAAGCTGGTCAAGGCCACACCCCCACGCTCCACCTTGCCCCCACCTCTCTCCTCCTCAATAGCATTTAAAGCTACAGACACAGAAATGGCACGTCCTAAGGAAAGCTCATTGTGGGACTGGCTCAGATTAGATGTTCCGGATGCTTTAGTTGTATCTGTTGAATTAAATTACAACTTGGAAAAAAAAGTGTTCATGTTGTTGCAGAGGCTGTTCGAGAATTGGACATTTTTGGACTGATGTCACACATGCATCACTCATTGTGGGACTGGCTCATAGTGGCTAAAATTCTGCACCAATGCTGAATTTCGGGAAAGAGACTTCAGATACAGTATTAGGGGACCACTAAGGCCTATATAAAAGAGACTTCAGATACAGTATTAGGGGACCACTAAGGTCTATATAAAAGAGACTTCAGATACAGTATTAGGGGACCACTAAGGTCTATATAAAAGAGACTTCAGATACAGTATTAGGAGACCACTAAGGTCTATATAAAAGAGACTTCAGATACAGTATTAGGGGACCACTAAGGTCTATATAAAAGAGACTTCAGATACAGTATTAGGGGACCACTACAGTCTATATAAAAGAGACTTCAGATACAGTATTAGGGGACCACTAAGGCCTATATAAAAGAGACTTCAGATACAGTATTAGGGGACCACTAAGGTCTATATAAAAACATCCAAAAAGCAGCATGTCATAGGACCTTTTAAAATGTCAACGCAAAGAAAGCGGAAGTTAACGGATATCCGACCTAAATGAGTGAAATCCGGCGGAATTTCCCTCGGCAACAGAGCAATCCCGGAAGTGGAACGTCGTGGATATAGACTAGCAGACGGATGGCTACAGGCGACTTCACGCCTCGCACACCAATCATTTTTCATTCATAAATTGTTCAAACGTATCCGGTTGATGGTGTGTTCCTTGCTAGTAAAGTATTATGTAAAGGAGTACTCTCTTTGCAATTTAGTCTGCATAAAAGTGCATCTTAGCAGCTACTCACAGCATTCAATGGCCAGGGAGGCAACCTGCAGAGCCAGGACTCGGCCAGGCGGGGCTCCAGGGGGCGGTAGATGGAGATGGGTACGAAACACCAAACGGACACGTGTGTTCTTCCTTCCAACGTCTGTTTCTCCTTTCCTCAGCTCGATGTCCGAGTTCCTCAGCTTCAGAATCCCAGCACAGTCAATGCTATGACACAAAGATCTGATAAGCCTGCTACTAGGGGTGTGAATCTTCACTGGTCTCACGATTAGATTTGTTTACGATTCTCCTGTCAACGATTCAATTTAGTTCGATATCAGGTTGCATCACGATGCGTCACCTCCAAAACATTATTATACATTACTACACATGGTTTTCATCAACAAATTCAAGGAGTCAGATATATATGAACTCCCCTTTTCATTGTATCTATTCGTAAAAATATAAAATAGCCTTCCTGAATGTGGCGGAGTCTGAACACGGCAGACAACAGACAAAAGGCACACACAAAAAATCAACAAGTAACATCAGTAGGCTACAATCGATTATGGTGTGTCGATTACATCGTGATGCATTGTAGAAATTATTCATTTCAACAACCCTACTGCTACTCAATTTAGTACATGTTGGAGACTTTAACAGTCTTGAAACTGGAGAACAAAGCTGAAAAACATGCAAAAACAAAAAGTGGAGAGGAAAGGTTTCCTGTCTCTATGTTCTCACAGTGCAGTCATGTTGTTCTCAGGGTTGAGGGGGATGTCCAGCAGTTTGGTCCCCGCCTGGACGCTCTCATGACTAGAAGTGCCCACCATCTTCCCCGTCACCCTGAGAGGGAAGGGACAGATGATTTCAGCAGCCCTCTGTTAACCGTTTTTATGCTGAATCAAAGTACAATAGACAGGTGCTCTGTACACTGCTTCCTTTCACAAAGTACACGCAGCACCCAGCAATCCTGAACAAGAGAAGCCGGTACAACAATTTCGACAGATGATCATTAATCATTGAAGTCATTTAGTCAATATATTTTTTTACTGTAAATTTGAATACCTTTTGGAGTTTGGACTTTTGGTCGGACAAAAGCAATGTCACTTTGGGGTCTCTTTTCTGACATATTCTAGATCAATCAATTACACATTATACACTCAACAAAATTATAAACGCAACACTTTTGTTTTTGCCCCCATTTTTTATGAGCTGAACTCAAAGATCTAAGACTTTTCCTTTTCCTGACTGGTCCGAAAACCAGTCAGTAAACAAAAAAAAAAAGAAGTTGCTGGATATTGGCAGGACTGTCGTATACGCCGATCCAGAGCATCCCAAACATGCTCAATGGGTGACATATCTGGTGAGTATGCTGACCATGCAAGAACTGGGATGTTTTCAGCTTCCAGGAATTGTGTACAGATCCTTGCAACATGGGGCCGTGCATTATCATGCTGCAACATGAGGTGATAGTCGTGGATGAATGGCACAACAATGTTGGTCTCAGGATCTCGTCACGGTATCTCTGCATTCAAAATGCCATCAATAAAATGCACCTGTGTTCGTTGTCCATAACATACGCCTGCCCATACCATAACCCCACCGCCACCATGGGCCACTCGATCCACAACGTTGACATCAACAAACCTCTCACCCACATGAAGCCATACACGCTGTCTGCCATCTGCCCTGTACAGTATAAAACGGGATTCATCCGTGAAGAGAACACCTCTCCAAAGTGCCAGACGCCATTGAATAAGAGCATTTGCCCACTCAAGTCGGTTACGACGATGAACTGCAGTCAGGTCGAGACCCCGATGAGGACGACGAGCATGCAGATGAGCTTCCCTGAGACGGTTTCTGACAGTTTGTGCAGAAATTCTTTGGTTATGCAAACCGATTGTTGCAGCAGCTGTCCGGGTGGCTGGTCTCAGACGATCTTGGAGGTGAAGATGCTGGATGTGGAGGTCTTGGGCTGGTGTGGTTACACATGGTCTGCGGTTGTGAGGCCGGTTGGATGTACTGTCAAATTCTCTGAAACGCCTTTGGAGACGGCTTATGGTAGAGAAATTAACATTCAATTCACGGGCAACAGCTCTGGTGGACATTCCTGCAGTCAGCATGCCAATTGCACGCTCCCTTAAAACTTGCAACATCTGTGGCATTGTGCTGTGTGATAAAACTGCACATTTTAGAGAGGCTTGCAACTTTTTTTTTTTTTTTTTTTTTTTTTTTTTACTGACTGGTTTTTGGACCCCTCCCGGGCCCCCCCCGGGCCCCCCCCCCCCAATACAGTAAAACTGCACATTTTAGAGTGGCCTGCTAATATCCAGCAACTTCTTTTTTTTGTTTTGTTTACTGACTGGTTTTGGTTGACTGGTTTTGGTTTATATGTGCAGTATATCCATGAAAAGAACAAATAATAATGTGGTAAGGAAAATGTCCCAATTACTAAAACAAATGTGAAATATAGACACATAATATGCCGTTAATGTCCCAAAATATCCCTTAGACAGAGCAGGATAAAAGCATTATCTAGCACATAGAGTAGATACATGTCTTGATGATGCACCTCTTCTTCATCTATCTGGAGTTTTTTGTGCAATCACATTCAAAGATTGTTCATCTTCTGATGTTCTCATCCAGAGCATGTTACATTGAGAACACCTGGTGCAAGACATTTCCTGGACCAACAGCAGAAGCAGCTGGTGGTTAATTACGCAATGGATAAAGCCACAATGGTCAGATGATTAATGGTACGCTGTGTCCCTTAACTATAGAAGACTGCTTGGTAATAAGTCTGATATTCAATAGAAATACAGTTCAGTACCTGTGTATCTGATAGAAAGGATGTGGCCTGATTGATCGGTCATCAGCTGTTCCAACGAAAACCTGAAGGGAGAGCGGCTTCCTCTCTGTGTATCCACACAGCTGTACAGAGACACACAGAGTAAAGGACGGAACCAAACTGTGACGAGGCCAACAGCAGTGAGCCACAACATGTGTCTGCCCATGTCTTTGTTCCAGTATTGTGAGAACACAACATTCAAACTAAATTTCTAAGTTGGCTTTGATAGAAATTACATTTAAAGAGCCCCTATTATACTCATTTTCAGCATCATATTTAAACTATTGGGGTCTACTAGAAAAAGTTTACATGCTTTGATGTTCAAAAAACATTATGTTTCTCATACTGCCCATTGCTGCAGCTCCTCTGCCTGAAACATTCTGTCTGAAAAGCCCAGTCTGCTCTGATTGGTCAGCTGGCCAACTCTTTTGTGATTGGTCAACCAAATCCAAACAAGCCACTGGGCGGGCTGTGCTTGCTCAGGCAGCACCTATGGGCAGCACATTCTCAATTATTGACATCACTAATAGAGGGATTTCAAACAGGAATGTGGGCAAGGCATTTCAAGCAGTTGAGAAAAAGTGCTGTCTGTGGGAGAGAGAGCTCCATTTGGAGTTAAACATGTTCTTGAGTACTTAATACATCTATTACATACACAACAAACTATATAACACACTAAAAGACAGGAAAATAAAAAAGCATAACAGGGGCTCTTCAATATACGTAAGAAGCAGATCTCAGTATAAAAGCCGGTTTCACCTTGACAATAGGATGTCCTGTTGGTGTGGCCTTGACGGCTCCTCTGCTCCCCTCTGTCTCATAGTGGGCTCGGTGGTGTGGGCGGGGCTGCACCTCAATGCGCAGCTCGTACTGGTCAAACTGGGACGGCAGCGGCCAGTCGAGTGGCGGCAGGGCATTAGACCTACGAGTGGATTGGATGGACAACAACACTGAGCAGGGAGCACGCCAGTAAATATCTATTTTGCAGACAAATAATTAGATTTACCTACAATTTACACATATTGGACTTGTAGCAAACAGTAAGTGAAAAGAGGGACTTTGGAGATTTAGTTATCTGAATGAATAAATGTATATTAATGCATTTAAAACTGATCATTTAAATGTGCGTATATGAATCCAGACTAACAGTTCACAGCACAAACTCAAATTTAAAGCTACTCCGATATAATTGGCTGATGCAAACATACACAACTCCTGTTACATTGAATAAATACAACAGTAATATACCTGACCTTTGTTTTAAATGCAATGAGGCTAAAGGAACATGTATGCACTGTGTCTGGAGTGAAAATTGAAACATTCTGGAGGGAGGTAATCAATAAAACTATGTTCATCTTATCTGTGAATATTCCACTTGACCCTAAAATGATTTTGCTGAACCTGTATCCAACAAATCTGAAACCCCAAGAATATAAATGTATTGATGTTGCTATACTACAGGCAAAAAGGACTATAGCTCTCATCTGGAGGCATGTACAATTGGGGGTTGTTTTAAATTGTAACTGCAAGGAAAAATTAAAAAAGAAATAAAACAGTTTACAGCGCTGAGCCCATAGCATATATATTCTTTTCATTTAAAAAAAAAATCCAGAGTAGAACAGTGAACTCCTGAACAGGTACAACCACAGTGACATTAAAGTATTCAGACCCCTTTAAATATTTCACTCTTTGTTTCATTGCAGCCATTTGCTAAAATCAAAAAAGTTCGTTTTATTTCTCATTAATGTACACTCAGCAACCCATCTTGACAGAAAAAAACAGAAATGTAGAAATTTTTGCAAATTTATTAAAAAAGAAAAACTGAAATATCACATGGTCATAAGTATTCAGACCCTTTGCTCAGTATTGAGTAAACGCACCCTTTTGACCTAGTACAGCCATGAGTCTTCTTGGGAATGATGCAACAAGTTTTTCACACCTGGATTTGGGGATCCTCTGCCATTCTTCTTTGCAGATCCTCTCCAGTTCCGTCAGGTTGGATGGTGAACGTTGGTGGACAGCCAATTTTCAGGTCTTTCCAGAGATGCTCAATTGGGTTTAGGTCAGGGCTCTGGCTTGGCCAGTCAAGAATGGTCACAGAGTTGTTCTGAAGCCACTCCTTTATTTTAGCTGTGTGCTTAGGGTCATTGTCTTGTTGGAAGGTGAACCTTCGGCCCAGTCTGAGGTCCTGACACTCTGGATGAGGTTTTCTTCCAGGATATCTCTGTACTTGTACGCATTCATCTTTCCTTCAATTGCAACCAGTCGTCCTGTCCCTGCAGCTGAAAAACACCCCCATAGCATGATGCTGCCACCACCATGTTTCACTGTTGGGATTGTATTGGGCAGGTGATGAGCAGTGCCTGGTTTTCTCCACACATACCGCTTAGAATTAACGCCAAAAAGTTCAATCTTGGTCTCATCAGACCACAGAATCTTATTTCTCATAGTCTGGGAGTCCATGTGTTTTTTGGCAAACTCTATGCGGGCTTTCATATGTCTTGCACTGAGGAGAGGCTTCCGTCGGGCCCCTCTGCCATAAAGCCCCGACTGGTGGAGGGCTGCAGTGATAGCTGACTTTGTGGAGCTTTCTCCCATCTACCTACTGCATCTCTGGAGCTCAGCCACAGTGATCTTTGGGTTCTTCTTTACCTCTCTCACCAAGGCTCTTCTCCCACGATTGCTCAGTTTGGCTGGACGGCCAGGTCTAGGAAGAGTTCTGGTCGTCCCAAACTTCTTCCATTTAAGGATTATGGAACCTTGAGTGCTGCAGAAATTCTTTTGTAACCTTGGCCAGATCTGTGCCTTGCCACAATTCTGTCTCTGAGCTCCTTGGGCAGTTCCTTCGACCTCATGATTCTCATTTGCTCTGACATGCACTGTGAGCTGTAAGGTCTTATATAGACAGGTGTGTGCCTTTCCTAATCAAGTCCAATCAGTTTAATTAAACACAGCAGGACTCCAATGAAGGAGTAGAACCATCTCAAGGAGGATCAGAAGAAATGGACAGCATGTGAGTTAAATATGAGTGTCACAGCAAAGGGTCTGAATACTTATGACCATGTGATATTTCAGTTTTTCTTTTTTAATAAATTTGCAAACATTTCTACATTTCTGTTTTTTTCTGTCAAGATGGGGTGCTGAGAAATAATGAGAAATAAAACAACCTTTTTTTGATTTTTAGCAAATGGCTGCAATGAAACAAAGAATGAAAAATTTAAAGGGGTCTGAATACTTTCCGTACCCACTGTAGCTTTAAATGCTGTTGAGGAGGAAAGAGGCGGGGCAAGGTGGAGGGTGGGGGTGTGGCCTTGACCAACTGCCATGCTTCGCTTGTTTGCAAGCCATTATGTCTCTCTCTTTCTCATGGGCGGGCCAAATTCTCTGGGCGGGCAAAGCAGAAAAGGTGGTGTGCGATCACGGAAGGCTTGTATCATGTGGGTGCGCCGACAGTGTTGTTGTCATTACTTAGAAGTCCTCATAGGGGAGACAGAAACTACGCACTATAGTTTAAAACCTTAAATATCATTCTTAAAGCCAAATTAGTGCACATACAGTAAACTGCATGTGAGAGCAGATGGCTTACAAAATCTATTTGCACGTCTTTGCAAAATAGATGTGTGTGAATTTAAAATTTTTAAAAATGCAATATTTTTCTTTTTTTCTTTGCGTGCTATTTTCTTATTTGGGTAACCATCCCTTTAACACATCATCAATCAATCAATATTCAAACTGTGACCTTTGATGGATATTATCATGTATGTAGGTGGTGTGTATCCTTGCCTGAACAGAGGGCTGTGGGCACTGGCCCGGGTCCGGCCCCAGGCTAGAGCAGGGGGCACAGAGAGGTAGTCCATGCCCAGCGAAGGGGGCTCTCTCCTGGCCTGCTGCGTCTCTGGCAGCGGGCAGGGGGAGCTGTGGCCTGGAGCCTGCTCCTGATCCACCTCTCTGGGAGACAACTGGGGGGGGGAAAAAGTATGGTTCACCACTTTAGTGTGATGCATTTTATTTTTGTACTTATTTTATTATTATTTATTATTATTTTATTTTATTTTTTTACTTAAATCATATTTTAATCATCTCTGATATGGAGAGACAACATTTGAGAAACACCATGAAAACAAGCCAATAGGGGTGGGAACAAAAATTGAAAATCGTATGTATTGTGATTTTTTTTGCGACGATTTTTAAAATAGATTCTTTTCCCTAGAATCAATATTCTTTATTTAGTGTTTTTACCAACGATTCACCTAAATATTTTCTGTTTATACGTCTATATATCCGTTTCCAGCAAAACAGAGCGAAAGCAGAAAGTGCAGAAAGTCCATGTTCTGTTCTTCTTTACAAATGAAATAAATGTCAGACTGACTGACTGACCTGTGATGTGCATTCTTCTTAGAAAACAATTAGTTTTTTACAAATGTCTCATGATATATTGTCTCTAGAAGTGTATTATTCAACTTTTGTTTTTGTTAAAGAAGGAAAAGAAAATCGCAACACTCAATACTATCGGATCGCAATAAATTAGAAAATCGCAATACAAATCGAATCGGCACCCATGTATCGTGAAAGAATATAATCGGGACAAAAGCATATGGTCCCAGCCCTACAAGCCAACATCTTTACCTGTTCCAATGATGTCTTCCTGGTTTTCTGTGGGATGCTGAGCTCACAGCTGCTGGGCGGGGCATGTGACTGAGGGGTGGAGTCTCCACCTTCCAGGTTGCATCCCTGAAGTTCTTCTGAGTAACTACCCCTGCGTGAAGTACAGGGGGAGACAAGGGGGGAGTTTCTACGCTTTTTACCTCCAGGGGAAGTGGGCCTCGAGGACGGCGAGAGCCCGAAATTGATGGTGGCCTCGTTCAGCTCTTCCTCCTCCACCAGCAGCGAGTCACAGCTGGAGGCGGGGCTGAGCCAGCCGCGGGAGGACGGGCTGGAGCCGGGGCTGGGGCTGGCGCTGAGGGAGCCAGGGCATCTGTCGCGGTAAGTAAAGGGGTCCAGCAGGGGGAGGTAGAGGCGCTCTCGGTCCCACCCACCACTGCTGCCCATGTCCCAGTAACTGGAAATGGTGGGGGCTAGGTCATCTTCAGGGGAGATGGTGGTTATCTGGATGCTAGGACACTCAACCACACGAGACTCTGAAACCTGGAGGGAAGATGCGCGCAAGCAAGAGCTACCTTTAATTGTTTCTGTTTTGACACTCAGTTGAAAGAAAATGACAAATACTTAATAATCAAGTCATTTATCAGGCAAAGCGCCAAATGTTTGCTTGTTCCAACTTCTAACATGTATTTGCTGCTTTCCTCTGGTTTATATTACTGCAAATTGAATACCTTTTAGATTTGCGAGTGTCTGTTGCTCTGACAAAACAAGTAATATAACGATGTCACCTTGGCCTCTGGGAAACTGTGATGGACACTTTTTCCCCCCATGAAATGGTGTTTTCTAACCCAAATGAAGGAATTTAAAAGAATCAAACAATAATTGATTGACAAATGAAAAATGCAATTAGTCGCAGACCATTGATTCGGGGGCTCCGTATGATTGTCTACATTCGGGGCAGCCATTTATTTCCCTTGAAATGCTCTTGGAATACCAAATCTACTGTAGTTGTCATTACAAAGTAACACAGTTGTGGACAGGAACGGTTTTGATACTCTTTTTGCCCGTATGGCACTCTTCTGCTTGAGTGAGCACATTTTGTATGCAAATTGAATAGAGTTTAATACAAAAACTACCAAATTCACACAGTGGCAGATGCAGAACGTGCCAGATGGGTGGGCCTGGATTAAGTCGAGGTGGGCCTGAATCTTATGCTGCGTTCCAGACACAATTTTTAGCCCGTAACTTACGACTTCAAGTCACGACTCACGACTTGGTAGCGTTCCAGGCAAAGTCACCACAAAACCTTCTAGCTAGCGTTAGCTAGCGGCCACCTAACGTTGACGTTAGCTAGCGTTAGCTGATACTAGAAATTTCTAGTCGGCGACATATTTTGGGCTGCATTTAATAAAAATAACCTGTAGCTAGTAGTACAAAATCGTATGCGTATTGTTTTACAATGTGCGGAATTACTTTATGTTGCCTATTTATGTATATTTATTTCTATTTCTCACTGTTAATCACCGGCGTCTGTACAACATCAACAGGGGTCACCATTGTTGTTTATGTGTGTGACGTCAAAAACTGTAACTGGAGTACAACGATCTGGTACGAGTTCACGAGTAGTTTGACTGCCGTTCCAGGGCACTTTCACGGGTAGAAGGTTGTGAAAACACGAGTTACGGGTTGGACGCTGGACCGCTGGAATGCAGCAAGCCTGACATCGTCATACTCGGATTCTAGTCAGAATGTGAACTTCCCGACCTCAAATGTTGTGGGCGGGGCTAAGTTCGGCTGGCATCCAAGCTACCTGAATCTAGGTTGTCCCAAATCATCCACATAGTTCCTTAATTGCCTGATGAAACATCTTTCACAGGGAAAAAGGGAATTCATTATAGACGGATTATCATTTTCGTTGTTCAAGATACTGCTCGTTCAACTTCCAATTATGATTAACTATCTCATATTTTTGACTAGGCTAAATAAGCCAAAATATCAACAAACTATCTACTATTTTCAACATACTAGGTCGTAGTTTTGACCTTAAGCAAAACATTATTTTATCTCATGTATTGTTTTCTTGTCCCTGTAGAAATGTGTTTCTTTATGTTGAACATTGGACGCATTTGAGCAGAAGAGGACCGTAAAGTGCTCTGATATTGGCGAATTTGCGTTTCTAGGATGGCGAAGGAATGTCCTGCCCTTATTCACCTCTGATTGGCTGGTACCCGCTGCCTTCGTTTGTTGGATTGGTTAGGTTTAGGCATGAGGAAGGAGATTGGTTAAGATTAGGGTGAGAATACCAGAGTAAGCCAATCAGAGGCAAGGTAGGGAGGGACATGGCTTCGCCCTCCTAGGAAACAAAAACAAAATTTGCCTCCGTTTGTGCGTCTTCTTCTGGACTGGTTTAAACCAAACCGACAGAAAGCTGCCGGAGCTTCTGCTTCTGACCTGCGGGAGAAACACAGCCTTCACCCCGCACACAGTGAGAGTTCACACACACCCAGCTGCAGACATTCACTCCCTGTACTATGTGCTACATTGATGTTACATTGGCCAATGAAAACACCAACACACTTAACTTTTTAAATAGTTATCAGGCTTACTTATACTGTTACTGTTTTTAACATAGTTATATATAGTTATAGATAAAAAATACACCACATAGGCTACACTACTAATATCCATCTGGAGTGCCTACCAAACCACAAATAAGAACAACCCAGTCAGTTTTTTTGTGGGCTGCCTAGATCAGAAAACATGGGATTCAATAAGCTGTTCAGATTTGGCTCCCCTTCCTCTGCGTGTCTCAGTGATGTAGTCTAAAGGCCCTGACACACCAACCCGACGGCTGACTGTCGGCAGAAAGGGCAGTCTGAGTTTGTCTCTGGCAGTTTGAGAGGCATTCGTCACTCATCCCGCTCGCCATTTCCGGGTTAGCACTCCACCAATCAGATTGGTCATTGAGTCCGACTGCCCGCCCTCCGACCCAGCAAGTCAGGTCAGCCAAAATGAAGGCCGACAGCTCCTCTAACGAACGACGACACGGAACACACCAAACAGACTCGAGTCACTGACCTCGCCAGACTGTCCGACAGCCGATTATCGGGTTGGTGTGTCAGGGCCTTAATGTATTGTAGTGGGTATACTGTACTGTATATAAATATATTGGCCTATATGGGCCAGATCTGCCTTTGGGGGAGGGGGGCATATAATAGTGGGAGGTCTGGGTGTCCTCCCCCAGGGTTATTTTGAGCGTCAAAGACTTCATTTCCTGCATTCGGATAACTTTTATTCACCAATTTATGGTGGAAATACCTTTATTTAGCCTATGCGAAGAAGAAAAACACAGATGACAATTCAAAATATATCAAAAATATAATGGAAAGTATGTTGTTGCGTGTCATTGGACATTTTTAAGAGGGTATATGGAAATCCTGGAGCTTTATTAGCGGGTATACTGCATGTACCAGCGTATCACATAGACCACACCACTGGTGTATCTCCACCCACGGCTTGAGAACTACCTTTGCAAAGGTGCACCATATTTTTCTCGCAAGCCAATTAGAGCAGCCAGGGCTTTTTTTGCGAGGGGGAGGGTGAATAAAGGTATATTCAGACAGACAGTATAGTAATAAAAGTAGTAAAATAATGTGTTTGTTTTTTACATTAAAGCATGTGAACATGTTCTAGTAGATACCCAAAATACGAACATACAAAATAAGTATGAAGCCAAATATGTCTCCTTTAAGTTTCCCGGTTCAAACGCTGTGATTATAAACAAGCAGGACTTGTAAACAGCTTGTCTCACCTGTACAGAGCGCGCCGGCAGGCTCTCATAGGTCCCAATGAACTCTCTGGCGGCGGCCCTCCGTGGTGGCGGGGAATGCATCCCAGCCCGCTGATTGGCCGAGGATGGCGGGCTGTGGATGCTGATTGAGTGGTGGTCTGTAACTGATAGAAAGAATAATCAGACCGAATGTGTGGAAACGTGAAAAACACTGGGATCAGAATATGATTTTAAGAAAAGGTAGTGGCACACATCACAAGTTCAGAGCACAGGCTGAAAACACAGTATGCTCTTGATGGCAAAAGTATCAAAGCTGTGGACAAAAGTTGGTCGTACTTTCAATTATAAATATGCTGCTAATGAAGAGTTTACAGTGAGTAATATACACCTTTGTTCCACATGGCAACAATTATCTTCTGGCTGCTTTCCAGTAAACAAAATGTAACTTTTTTAACAACATTATATGTTGTGGGTTTTGGGGTCAAAACTCCCATAAATCTTTTTTTTTTTTTTACTACCGCAACATGACAGTTAGCTCTCAAAACGTGCTGTTCTTTTACATCTGGCATGAGAAAGACTTAGATATCCATCCAAATACTGTAAACACATTTTGTGGTAAGAAAAGATTTTTTTTTAAATCATAAACATGCCTACATCATTCATTCATTACGCATCTACTTTTCTTGATTTACTGATCTGTAAATTGATTCCATATGGAAAATGCATGCAACTGGAACTTCTCCTCAGGAAGTGCACACTCAATGTCTTTAAAACAAGTGCAGCATTTTTGTCACGTTTAATTTAAAAGAGTTGTTAGACTGTGGAAAATATAATTGATAACTTTCTTGCTTAGAGTTAGATGAGAAGATTGATCCAACTCTCATATCTGTTAACATTAAATATGAAGCCAGAGCCAAGATATGATTAGATTAACTTATTTTAGCTTAGCCTAAAGACTGAAAACAAAGGGAAAACAGCTAGCCTGACTCTGTCGAAAACTTCGCCTACCAGCACCACTAAAGGCCCAGACACACAGAGCCGACGGCCAAACGTCGGCAGAAAAGGCAGTTGGGCTGATCAGTCACCCCAAATTGGTCAAAAAAGTGCCTCGGAACACACCAAAGCGACGATTGGACAAACGCGTCACGTGGGTCTTGTTTCTCCGGAAATTCAAAGACAGACTGTCATGGCGGCTTGTTCAGAATACAATCTCATATTGTACTAAAATAGTTCACCGAAACGTGTTTCTGAAAACATTTTAAGAGAGAAATAAGCCGTGCAGTTGCTGAATCTGTCTTCATTTCAGATCAACAAAGGTCAGTTTAAAAGATTTTCGTCAGATTTTGAGAGACTCTAGTCAAGCTTATTCCGCTCCCTATTTCCAGGTTACCACTCCACCAATCAGATGGGTCATTTGAGTCCGACTGCCGCCAATTATACATGTCAAATCGGCCAAAATGAAGGACGACGGCCCCTCGGACTGACGACGGCACGGAACACACCGAACAGACTCGAGTCACTGACCTCGCCAGACTGTACAACGGCCGATTATCGGCTCTGTGTCTCCGGGCCTTAAAGCTCATGAATTACCACGTTATATCCTGTTTGTTTAGTCCGTACAAAAACCAAAGAGTCAACATGACACGTTGTGGTTTTAGGGGGCTGTTTTCCTCGTGTTTCTAGCCTTTATGCTAAGCTACGCTAACCTGCTGCTGGCGGTAGCTTCAAATTTAGCGTACAGACATACGTAAGAGTGGTATCAATCTGAACATCTAACGCTCAGTGAGAAAGTGGACATATATTTCCCAAGATGTAGAACTATTCCTTTAAATGAAACACCTTTATATTGTTTTCATTTAGGGTTAGTCTTTTATTGTATTTATTTCACCTCAAATAGATTTGAGGTGAAATTTACTAAACACCTTTTTTTTTCTTTTTTTTTAATCTATTTTCAGTGTAAATAACTTCCAATACATGTTTTCCATGTATTATAGTCACAAATAGGGCAGTAAAGGGTGAAGTGGTATTGTAACCAAACATTTGGCTCATAGAGCCAAATCTTACACCGCCAACAACGAACCCAACTCTGCTGCTAATCTTGACAGCTGTGAATTTGGGCCTTTTCTACATCTCCTTTTTTTTTATTTTAGTTTTTTTTATTCAGAACCAAACTTTTTGGACTTTTTGCAAAACAATCATCCGTATTAGGACACGACCTGTGAAGACCACAGCCCTCACCACAACATTTCCTCAGCGTGGTGTGGTCGGCCTCCACACGGAGCCAAACGGTAGTTATTCTGTAATGAGCGAGGCTCCAACTGATCATTGTTGTGCTGCAGTGCAGTTTTTGGGCAACACGGACACACAAACAGTAACTGCCAACGAATTAAGACTCGGGTGAAAAATCTCTTCAAATGTTTCCTGGCAACAGAAATATTTCCAAGTGGTTAAAGCTGCAGTGCTCAGGCAAATACTCTTTCACATGAAATAATGATTTAGATGATTGTGTGCGGACCAGCAGATAAGTTTATTAGCCACAAAAACATACCTAACACCTATTGAACACAATAAAGCTAATCTCAAGTCTGACTGTAATATTTTATTGTGTCCTGAGTTGAACCTCTCACAAAAAGTAATTAGGAACCTCACAAGGGGTCGCAAAATGATTAGTAGCATAGTAAAGCAAAAAGAATATATATTTTTGCTACACTGAACAAAAAATGTTGTTTTTTAGACTTTTTCCCTTGCTTTTTTCTTGTAATATAATGGATCAATTGACCTCTTTGAGGCTCTTTTAAACTATTCAGAAAAATGTACCTGGCGGTTATTGCGCACCATGAGTGTATCCCTTTCTGCAAAAAATGTTTCTTTCTCGAACTTTTCTCTAATAAATGTTTTTTTTTTTCCTTCTGAATTTTTAAGTCATTTTACTACGGCCTGTGACAGTCCTCAGTTTGTGGACATGGCATGACTAGTCCACATTAAATGCAGTGTTTTCATCACTGTCATAACATTATGAGTTTTCGCTTTAAATTCCCTTCATTAGGTCACTGCGTGCTGCAGACTGAGTTTTTAGCACCGCAAACATCTGTGGCCTCATGGTATCTCATATAAAACTGATTCCAATGAGCTCCATGCAGCGAGATATACAGATTCTAACTTTGGGGAAAATAGAGCACTGGTACGTAGAGGTAGTCTGGATTAACGGCAGGATTACTGCCTGACGTGTCCCTCACCTACCGCTCTCTCTGTGTGTTGCCGTTCTCAAAATCCCTTCGCTACGGCAAAGACGATTGTGACTGGTTTAAAGACATGCCAACAACCCAGAGCATTTTTTTCTCCTATCCCAGAATTTGTGTGTGGTTTCGCCAGACCTTACTCCACAGCGCTGTGCACACGGGTCTGGCAATGCAAGACTAGCGTAGAGGTATCAGAAAAGAAAAAAGACGGGATCAGTACTGCTCTACATTTGACCTCTTCAGGCATCGAAAAGTTGTTCACATAAATAAAAGTAAAATCTGTGTTTGTTTGAACTGGTCACAACCGCTAGACATGTCGAGCGGTGACCAGAGGTTGCAAGTTAACATTGCTTTGTTTTTAAGGGGGACAGAACGGTTGTGTCCCTCTGGTTTGCATGTTATATCAAAAGATATGGAGAGTTGGGCGCCCGTGTGTAGAGGTTTACTCCTCGACGCAGCGGGCCCTGCGGCCCTTTGCTGCGTGTCGTTCTCCCTCTCTCTCCCCTTTCGTGTCTTCAGCTGTCCTGTCGAATAAAGCCCTAAGAATGCCCCCCCCCCAAAAAAAACAAACAAACAACAAAAACAAACAAAAAACAAATATAGAGAGTTGAGGACTTAAATCTGAATACTAGAGGTGCATTTAAAATGTCAGGAGAGCTGGCAAAACTCTTCTGTGATGCTTTGAGAAGTAACCTCATCATAGAGTGAAGAATTGCTCTCTTGTTTGTCGTACAGTTCACTTTCATGCCTTGGGTGTGGTACTACAACTGTATGCCAGTGTGGGCGGGAAACAAATGATTGAGTGAGTGGATGTGGGGATACAAGGTGTGTGTGTGTGTGTGTGTGTGTGTGTGTGTGTGTGTGTGTGTGTGTGTGTGTGTGTAGTGAAAAACGGGGGAGATGGAGGCTGAGTAAAAGAGGGTGGGAGGTGTGTGGATGTGGTGCCTGCAGTACACAGAGGTTGAGGTTCCATCCCAGATGGCAGCTGTTAACTCTACTCACACGCACAGCTGATTAGAAACACATTGAGTCTGGGGCTGCACGCACACATGCACAACACACAAATACACACACACACGCGCGCAAATGCAGTCACAAACATGCATACAGTCAGATATGCACACACAAACACACAAAACAAATACACAATAACAATATACTAATGCTCACATGCTTGCAGATAGAGGCACGCACACACAATTCACATGCAAGTTTAAATACACGCGCGCGCGCGCGCACACACACACACACACACACACACACACTTCACATAAGCACAGGCATGCAGATGAAGGCCCTCATCACAGCACATGCAACATGCAACATGCAGCCAGCCAGCCACACATACACACAAACACACATACACACACACACACACACACACACACACACACACACACAGTTCCCATGCATTAGAAGCCACACTGTCAGGCCGCTCAGACTTCCTGTATCTAGTGTGTTCCTTTAAAGTAACACATTCAACCATCAGAGAAATCTCGCTAACCCAGGCTGCTGCTGGAGGATTCCAGGTGCAGCAGGGGGCACTCACTCTCCTCCCCGGGAACGGTGCTCTCCGGCTCGGCTGTGCGCACCGGGGATGGCCGCTGGCTCTGCCGCGACGGTGGGTCCTCCTCAAACACCAACTTGAACTCGAACTCGCCCTCCTCCCAGCCCGAGCCCGGCGCGGCTCCCATCGCCCTCCGGCAGCAGGGACAGGATACAGTGAGAGTGATACAATCTCTCCCTGCGTAACTACTTTAACGTCCTTGGTGCGCTTCGAAAAAGACAGTTTCCCGGAGATATTCCCAAAACTTTTGTCTTTCTCCTATTTGCGTGTCATTGCGCAAATGTCCCTCCTCTTAGAAGGTTTTGATGTAACTTCAGCAACTTTTGCTAGCTGTTTCCACACGATGAGGACTGCTTCTTGCTCGGGGATTTGCAACTTTTTCAGGCTGGATGCCTTGCGGTCCAAATCCAATCTTCGCTCTGGATATCTCACAATCTTTTCCGAAACATATCTCCCAGACACAGTCGGGTCTTTCATTCTAGCTCCATCGCCATCCCTGTAGCTCCTTATTCCCCGTTCAAGACAGAGAGAGAGAGAGGGAGAAAAAAAGTTTATCAAATATTTTTGTCGTCCTTTACCCTTAATTGCCTTTGGGTGGGTTTCCCAGGTCCAGTTGGTCCGTTACTCATTCCCCATAGGACCTTGTGCCTGTCAGTCATGAATCCCCTCTGCCCAACCTCCAGCCTCCCTCTTCTCCCCCTCCTCACTCACTCTGGAGGTTTCTCTTTTTAGTCAGACTCACTTCACATTTACTTTATAGCCTACACCATCACATATTTTAAACCCCACACACATTGCTCGCCTTTACAACTCTTACTTTGCATCACCCACACATCATTTTCTTTGTTTATCCACCAGAATTAGTATCTCTATAAATCATTCTTAGCATCAATAACGTTTTCACACATTCAAGCCCAAAACAATATGATTATTATTCCAATCATGAGCAGGACTCATGGCAAGTAGCTCACTGTCTCCTAAACCTTTGCAGCCATTGTAGGCCGGCTGCATGGCCACCAGGGCTGGGATACTGACTGTCACTTAGTGAACATAAGAGGGCCTATTTCCTGTGGCGATGGACAAGACAGCCCCCCTTTATTGGCTGTCACTCTTCCCTCTCCTCCCCCTTTCCTCTTCTGCTTTTTTACACCACTCCTCCTTCCTCTCTTCTCCCCACCAACTCCTCCTAGTCCCTTGTTCCCCCTTCCCTCCCTCTCCACCAAAGATCTGTTTCTCATTATCCTCTGCAGTCTGCTCTCTGTCTGAGTCAGGAGACGAAAAAGTTAAATAAACACATAAACTCTCTCTCTGGCTCTATCTGGCTCTCTGGCTCTCTCTGGCTCTCTCTCTCTCTCTCTCTCTCTCTCTCTCTCTCTCTCTCTCTGCCTCAGTCCCCTCCCTCCCCCTCCTCTCTGTCCTCCTTCCTCGTCCTCCTCCGATTCTCACAATCATTATGTATGTTATACTGGCGTGGAACTGGGGGCTTGCTTCACTCTCCCTGTCATCCTCTTGGGGTTTTGTGGGCAGGCCTTGGTTCTTGATCTCAAGATGTTGCAGTCTGGTCAGAGAGAGGAAAAAAGTGCTACCAGCAGGGCCGACACAAGACGTTTTGGGGCCCAAGGCACAATAGGCTCCCCATAGAGCACTATAACAAAGTGGAGCGTATACATTTCCTTAACACCAGTGGTGAACAAAGAGAGTTCAGTTAGTTTTTTGAGTCTTCAGTTTGTTTGGGGACACCGTGTTGGCTGAGGGCTCCTAAGCAGCTATTCATTTTACTACTGGTTATGACTAATTAGCCTACCAGTCTACAGTATGTCACAGGCTACATCCACACTAATACATTTTCATTTTCAAACAGTGTTTGAAACAAACAAAAATGATCTCTGTCCACCAGAGATTGACGGAGATTGACAGTTTGAGACTCTGACTCAAGTCGCACCTCAGTTGCACACACAGTGACTTTAGACTTGACTTGAGACTCATCCTCAAAAGACTTTCCCGAGATGCGGGACCCGTGAACAATCTTTATTTTTAGGAAACATCTGATGAGCTGACCGTAACCTATAACATCCCTACGTAATAGGTAACATATCTGCTGCGTGTGTCCACACATGAGAGAAGACTACAAACATGTCGACCACACCGGCAGCTGCTGTGCCATTCATCAAAAGCTTTGGCTTAAAAGCCTTCCTAGATCAAGGCCCTAAAAATGTACTCTAGCTCAAAGAATTGAGACTTGACTTGGACTCTAGCTCAGAGACTTGTGAGCATCTCTGCCGTCCACCCAAGCGTTTTATTTCCAGTAGCAGAACTAATCTTCGTCCATATTAACACGTCTGACAACACATATCAAATGACCGTTCGTTTGCATACATTGGGCATGTAGTGCGTAAGCTTTAGTGCGTAACTTTTTGATATTAAATGTCCGTTACATTCAAGCCATTGCCAAATGAGTTGCTACAAAGCTAATTAAGACTATCAGCTCCACACAACTCTCTCTGTATTTCTCAGTATGACTATGTTCAGAAGGTTGTGGCGTCCGGCGACTTTCGCGCAGAAACTCGAGTGAAGATAATTACCTCTTCTGAAGAGTTCATCATGTATTTTTAATCATACATTAGCAACTGCATGGAAGGGGGGAGCGTGATCTATCTATCTATCTAGGCTATGTATGCTAGGTATCATGTGGACGCGCCTACAATGGCGAAAAGTAAGTGCAGGGATTTATTTGCTTGGAAGGACGACGAGGTGTTAGTAGAAACATATATATTCATACCTAACCGATAAGACTACGTTTCCAAAGGTCTCTGTTTACGCCTGTCCAGACTACAAAGCAACCCCGTTTTCAAACCAAAACAGGGGCATGACTGTATCCAAATGTTTCCGTTTTAGGGGCTCGAAAACGCCTAAGTATGTGTGGACGCGAGGCTTAAATGTAGCAAAAGATATTCGTTTTTAAACCAAAACATATTAGTATGGATGTAGCCACAGTCTACTACAACAGTATACACACACTAAGCCAGAGTTTAGACCCAAAAGGCACCACTGAGAAGATGAAATACAATGCAGAAAGGCTTATGCAGTACATAATAACTATGAGAAAAGATATGCACTTTAACTTAACCTAATACTTTTCATACATTTACATTTGTTTCATAATTAAATGTTATCTTTAATATTGCTTTTATTGCTTATTTCTAATTATTATTATTACATATAAGTACACATAAGTGTGCCACCCCTGCACATATTGAAAATATATTTAAGTTACAATCAATCTTTGAATCTTGAAAGTTATGGTGACAGTTATTATATCCATTTCGATCACAAAGTAAACACAACTACAGCCTTGATGTTACAAAGTAATGTTCCAGTGATATGTGCTTGCATGTAGGCTATTTAACTGGGCAACCCAGTGCTTTGCTGAATTACATTGCACTGTGTTGTGGCAAAAGTAGAGCCAGGTTCAATTTTTTTTTTTCCACTGGAGGGAAGTTGGTTTCCTAACTTTAGTGTCACACAGCCCTCAGTTGTGTTTAAACAGACATACGTCATTGTTTTAAAAGTTCAAGTTTCCTTGTCCACACTAAAATGCGAAGGCTGATGTTTTCAGATTCATCAACTCTGTTTTTGAAACGCTATTTTTGGTGTCAATAATGGCGGTTTAGTATGCACGGAAGGCCAAAATGGAGAATAAAGATTCATTTTTTGAAGGTCAAGGTTCAAGACCGATGTTTAGCTTTATTGTCTTTATACAACACAGACAACTAATATTCAAATATTTTTAAATTAGAAGAGAATAGAATAAAACAATAAAATAGAACAAAGTTGGTTATATAAAAGTGGTACTAAAAGAAAATTTAAAAAAGAAATATATATATATATTTATAAGGAAGATATACAGTTACCTATATACATATACTGTATATGTAAAGCATATGTTTTTTGGACGCGCAATTTTTTTGTAATTGTGTTATTTTCAGATTTAAGTCCCTATTAACTATACAATATTCTTCACATCCTGAATTACAGAAACTTGGTTTGCCAAAGCGGTCAAAAGAACTGCAGCAAGACTTCAAATGAACACTGGGGTAAAGCTGAACTACATGCAGGTACACTGTGTGGTGTGAATGAACATGTTCAGTAGTTGAGGCACACATCTTCTCTAGAAATGGAAAGTTTTGGGGGTTGTGAAATTGAGGCGTTGAATGGCTAATACATTGTTTAAAAGAACTGCTGCAATTTGATTGGATGAATGCAACACATGGGAGGAACTGCTGAATGTCAAGTTTATGGGAGGAAGGGAGAAAATAGAAGATTCCTGTGGATGTGTTGCCATCATGTGGTGAAAGACAGAACAGTTTTACTGTCACTGTCCTCAACTGTCTGCTCTCACAGCCTAAAGACACAGATTAGCGTCTACAAATTGATAATTTTGTAGACGCTGCTACGTCCTGCCTACGGACTACTTTAGACTCGGTTGCTCCTATCAAAAAGAAGATGGCAATGCAAAGGAAACTAGCACCTTGGTATAACTCCCAAACTCGTAAATTAAAACAAATCTCACGAAAACTTGAAAGTAAATGGCGTTCCTCCAAACTGAAAGAATCTCGTGTAGATTGTCAAAATAGTCTGAAAAATTATAGGAGGGCCCTCAGAAATGCCAGATCAGACTATTACTCAACACTAATAGAAGAAAATAAGAACAACCCAAAGTTTCTTTTCAGCACTGTAGCCAGACTGACAGATAGTCACAGCTCTATTGAGCCATCTATTCCTATAGCTCTGAGTAGTGATGACTTCATTACCTTCTTTAATGATAAAATTATAACAATTAGAGATAAAATTCATCACCTTTTGCCCACAGCTTCTAACGGCTCACCATTGGGCGCAGGAGGGCTGGAGAGAACGATAAGACCTGATACATACTTAGACTGCTTTTATCCTATAGACCTTCAACAATTAATGTTAAGAGTCTCTTCAGCTAAGCCATCTACCTGTCTCTTAGACCCCATTCCAACGAGGCTACTTAAAGAAGCACTACTAGATACGATCAACATGTCTTTATTAACAGGTCATGTACCGCAGTCATTTAAAGTAGCTGTGATAAAACCTATTCTGAAAAAACCCACCCTCGATCCTGAGGTCTTAGCCAACTATAGACCTATATCTAACCTTCCCTTTCTCTCCAAAATCCTTGAGAAGGTAGTCGCTAATCAATTGTAATTCTACATAGAAATAGTCTATTTGAAGACTTTCAGTCAGGATTTAGATTGCATCATAGCACAGAGACGTTATTACTAACGACCTTCTAACTGCTGCTGACAAAGGACGTGTCTCCATACTTGTCTTATTAGATCATAGTGCTGCATTCGACACTATTGACCATACCATCCTGTTACAGAGATTGGAACATTTAGTTGGCATTAAAGGTCTCGCACTAAGCTGGTTTAAGTCCTATTTCTCTGAGCGATCCCAATTTGTCAATATTAACGATAAACCCTCCAAGTACGCTAAAGTTAGCCATGGCGTTCCTCAAGGCTCGGTGCTTGGACCAATTCTATTCTCCTTATATATGCTTCCTCTAGGCAATATTATTAGGAAACTCAATTAACTTTCACTGTTACGCAGACGACACCGAATTATATCTCAATCAATCAGTCAATTAAGCCAGACGAAAGCGGTCAGTTAGCTAAACGTCAAGCGTGCATTAAAGATATAAAATCCTGGATGACATACAATTTTCTGATGTTAAACTCAAACAAAACTGAAGTTATTGTGCTGGGACCCAAGCACCTCCGGGCTTCATTATCCAAAGATATAGCTACCTTAGATGGTATTGCCCTGGCCTACACCACTACTGTCAGAAATCTAGAAGTTATTTTTTATCAGGATATATCCTTTAACGCCCACTTAAAACAAACCTCAAGAACAGCCTTTTTCTATCTTCGTAACATTGCCAAAATCAGGAACATCCTATCTCAAAATGATGCTGAAAAACTAGTCCATGCATTCGTTACTTCCAGGCTGGACTACTGTAATTCCTTACTATCAGGTTGCTCAAATAAGTCCCTTAAGACTCTCCAGCTGATCCAGAATGCTGCAGCACGTGTTCTGACAAGAACTAAGAAAAGAGATCATATTTCTCCTGTATTAGCTTCACTGCATTGGCTTCCTGTAAAATCCAGGATTGAATTTAAAATTCTTCTCCTGACCTACAGAGCGCTAAATGGTCAAACACCATCATATCTAGAAGAGCTCTTAGTACCTTATTGTCCCATTAGAGCACTGTGCTCCCAGAATTCAGAGCTACTAGTGGTTCCTAGAGTCTCTAAAAGTAGAATGGGAGCCAGAGCCTTCAGCTACCAGGCTCCACTATTGTGGAACCAGCTCCCAATCTGGGTTCGGGTGGCAGACACTGTCACCACATTTAAGAATAAACTGAAAACCCTCCTCTTTGATGAAGCTTATAGTTAGGAAGTGAGGAGTTGCAGCGTACGCCTAGACTGGCAGGGCAGGGTGTATAGCTGCAGACACAGCACCCCTGCTTCTCTCTGCTTCTCCTCATAGTCATCAGATCTACCTATCATATAATCAATAATATAGTGAGAGTAGAGGGAGGCAGGCCAGTACAGCCCGATCCGGCAGGGGAGAGTTCAAGCCCGATCCGGCACCTCTCTTTACCCTCTTTAGACTGCTGGGGAAGTTCCTTCCTTCCTATGACACATTGAGCTGCTCTCTCATCTCTCTTTTCATTTGTTTCCTTTTGTGTGCATCCTTCTCCCAGAAATGCTTGTTACTAGCCTAGCTCTGGGGAGTTTACTCCCCGGAGTCCTTATGTTTCTTCTTCACCCAGAATATCGCCTTGGATTAGGGTGGCACTCAATTTGCAGATTGCACGTTGAAAAAAGTGACAAAAAAGTCGGAAAAAAACGTCAAAAAGTGCAGAAAAATTGGTTTGACAATACACATAAACCAAAGATCATTTGTTCATTTAACAAAAATCACCTGTTCAATACGACACAACATCAAAGTACTACTACTTCAAAAGGCAATTCACACATTACATTTCAGATGATTGTCTATTCATTCCATTGATACATACCAATGATTGTGCAAGTGCAATATTTCTTTAAAGATATGAATGCACAATGCAATGTTTTGAACATTGGACAGCCTGTGTTACAAGTAATGACCGTTTTGAGTTTTGTGTCTAGAGTTTTGAAAAATGACACCAAGGTTCTGAAATTAGTAGCAAAGTGATTGTAAAAAACTGTAATGTAATCTGGAAGGCATGTTGACATGTCAAAGTGTCAATTCAATTCAATTGTATTGATATAGAATATAGATAAGATACTGAACCCCAAATTGCTCCCGGTGGCAGCGTATGAGTGTGTGAATGTTAATTCTTCCCCTCCTGATGATGAGCAATTGGCACCTTGCACCCAGCCTCTGCCACCAGTGTGTGTGTGTGTGTGTGTGTGTGTGTGTGTGTGTGTGTGTGTGTGTGTGTGTGTGTGTGTGTGTGTGTGTGTGTGTGTGTGTGTGTGTGTGAATGGGTGAGTGCTGGCTTGTGTTGTAAAGTGTTTTGAGTGGTTGCTAAGACTAGAAAAGCGCTGTGTGAATGCCGTCCATTTACAATACACTTTAATCAATTGAAACACAGCTTTTAAATCAGGATTTCAAAGTGATAGTGATGGAGCACTTAGCCGATTCTGGCTTATCAGCTTCTCTGTGAGACAGATGCTAACAGATGCATGAATGTCAGCCATGACATCACTGAACAAACTGAACAAGAGCATTGTGTTCCTTCTCATTTTTCCAATTACAATTTCCCCATCAACTACCATTCCTGACAAACCTGTATGAACTAGTGAGTGAGTGAGTTAGTGTGTGTGTGTGTGTGGGTGTGTGTGTGTGTGTGTGTGTGTGTGTGTGTGTGTGTGTGTGTGTGTGTGTGTGTGTGTGTGTGTGTGTGTGCGTGTTTGTGCTTGTGGGAGCACCACCCATGACACGGGGAGCTTGTGCAAGCATTGAAATACCAATTCTTCTGAATTTCTTCAGATTATGCATCATTTGATTCAGACAGTGAAGAGGAAACACAAACATGCATTGGGAGATGACTGTACGTTACTGAAGATAGAGGGAGGGAGAGAAAACGTTTGGGAAGGACACTCCTCTCTGCCTCTCTTTTTTTTTCTAAACAAGGCATGTTGCAGCCTGTGGGCCAGGATGCGATTCAGTTTATTATGGACAGAGCTAATAGAGACCGTCACACAAGGGAAACACTGTCGGACCGAGAGGAGAGCAGCATTTGGACAATTGAATCTGACAGTCATCCAAGAGAGAAGTCCTTGACAGGTCAGTTACTTTTGAACCTTTACTGGAAAACTTCATTTAGGACTCACCTCTTTCCAATTCTTTCTGTTTCCATCTTATAATAATAATACTAATTTACGTTTTCTTGACTTGATTATTTACACATAGCAGATTTATTACAAACCTATGACTCATTTTTATTTTGGATTGCAAGAAAATCCATGACTATTTCTTTATTGGCAGGAACAAGTCATTTGCAGTTTTGTGGGGATTTTCAGATTCTTTGAAAAGTTCCTCACCTTTTTATTTGTTGTTTTTGAACCCAAATAGTTGCTTGAATTGTGAAAGATCATATTTTTGTAAATCAAAAGCACCTAGTATTTCCCAATTTGTTTGATTTTCTCGCATGCACTTTTACAGTCCTTTCCTTACTTTGTCATTTACACATAAATTACATGAGATTTGTGTTATCCTAAGTGCAGTTTGCCCATTACAACAGTGCAGTTATGTTGTAATCCATTACAACATAAGTTCATAATTTGCAGATGCTTGTGTTTTCACCTGATTTGGCGTGGTCGTCTGTGGGTTGGAACAGCTATGTGACAAAAAAGAAAGAAAGAAAAAAAAGCTGTCTTTCCTGAAAAACAATGCTTTCGCATGACAATTTCTCGCTCGGGCTCGGCTTTCTGTGGCATTTTTCTTCTAGTGATCGTAGAGAGTGGCTTAGTTTCACTTTGTTTACTCGTTCACTCTCATTTTTATCCATCCAGGGAAAATAAACAGTTTGCTTTAGCCGGACCAGAGCAAGGAAATGAGCACTTAATGAATAAATTAATCAAATAAATAAGGGCTTGTTCTCACAAAAGGGAAATGTTTTTTTTGCGGAGATCAGATCTTTCCTCTCTCTACATCACTCATGTTTCATTTTTCTATTAGGAATATTAGTCTTTAATAAAAGTCAGGGTTCGGGGGCGCCTGGGTAGTTCACCTGGTTGAATGTGCGACCCCGTGTACCAAGGCTCAGTCCTTACTGCAGCGGCCACAGGTTTGATTCCGACCTGCAGCCCTTTACTGCATGTTATTCTCCCCTATCCAGTGATAAGCTATCCCAATAAAGACCAACAAATTCCCAGAAAAGAATCATTAAAAAAACATAATAGTCAGGGTTTGGGTTGACCTCTTAGCTCACCCAGTAGAGTGTCACTCCCCTTTCCTGTTTTCAAGCTACCCTGCCTGTTAAAGACCATAAAAGGCCAAAATGTATCTTAAATAATAATAATAATAATAATAATAATAATAATAATAATAATAATAATAATAATAGTCAGGGGTTGTCGGATACACCATGTTTAACTGTGTTTTTCCTTAAAAGTCAGCATTCTGTGACCTCTGCACTTCATGTCACTGGTTTCCATTACAAAAAAGACATAATAAAGAGACAAGACAAGAAGAAACAAATCAAAGTGAATCAAAGACTGTGTCGAAATAGTGCCCTTCTTTGATGCAGCTGTGCTAATGTTTGGCATGTTTTAGCATGCTGCGCCTGAGCTTGAGCTACACTGTTGGCTACAGAGTCTTATGTGAATATTTTAGAGGCTGAGTCAGTGTGCCAGCCATCCTCTAGATCTGGAAACAGCTTGTGTACCTTTGGTGGTAATGTTTATATTCAGTAACTGGCACACTATTTAATTCACTCCAGACCATCTTCGTCTTAGATAAGTAGTAAAGAACCACATTACCAGAGGAGTATTTTTTTGTTAATGTAACTTCTATCACCCCTTTTTTTTTTTCAAAATAAATGTTCCTAAATCTTAGAGGGGACTCATAGATGGCAGTCCACATCGTACAGATGAAAAGGTTATTGAAGCAGGTAGAGGACCGTGATAAATATTTCCAGGAAGCTCTCAAAAGAGATGTCTGACATCGGGTTTCAGTCCTAAACTTTTTTTTGAAGCCATCAGGAGAGAAACAATGAAGGTTTCTAATAAAAAATAAGATGGTAAATCATCATTGTGAGATAGTATATCATAAAATGGAGATATTAAGAAGTCATGGGAAAGGCATCCACAAGTTTCTCTGACTTTGGATATTAGGGAAAATGTGCTTATTACATTAATATGTTAGCGACCATAGGCAAAACAACATGACTCTCATACAAAGAGAAGAGATGAATTGTAACAGATTTAGCTACTTGTTGTATAATGTTTTCTCAGTTAGCCTTTTAAAATGATATCAGATTAGTAAACAGAATGTGCCTTTGGAACATTGGATGAATGGTTGCTGATAACGGGCAATGTAGATATTGCATTAAAGACTGGCCACTTCTTTCTACAACAGTCGAGAACCCTTTTGCAATTATGTAATCACATAGTGTAATCTGAGAACTGCTGCCCTGATTAAAAAAACAATGCAACTGATCTTAACTGGTATTCTGTCTGTAATGGAGTGGAATGGAAATTTCTAAGTGACCCCAAACGTTTGACCGGTAGTGTATACAAATTAAGGATGCACAATACTGTATATCGGCAGTCATATCGTCATCTGTCCAATGCTTGTCAGTTTTTACACATCAGCATCGGTCCAATGAGCAACACTGGTCCGATGTTTATTGTGATGATTATTTCCATGTAGCTGCCGTTGTGTGTCAGGGCGGCGCTGGTGTGTGCGTGCATGTTTTCAGTTTTTTTATGGCCAAGAGGAGTTTGTGATCAAACAATGCGGTAAATCTATGAATCATGGGCTTTTCCAAATGTTTTGCAAATAAAGAAAGATGATTATGATTATCATAGAAACTTGTTTTATACAGATCATACCAACATCGGTAAAAATCGTATCGGCCAGAATCTTGGTATCTGTGCATCCCTAATACAACTACAAGTTTAAAATACAATAAATACTATACTCAATCATAGAACCAAACAAACATAAATAGAAAGTTCAATCATTGCACCCAACCCTGTGCAATATGAAATACCCATTTCCACTCATTTTACTTTAATGATGAATGAAATATTTAGGTTCTGACTTTCTCTCTCATCCTTAGGATCAAACCTCCTTCTAGCATGTTCAAATCCAATGGCACAGACATTGTGTTCTCAAAACACGAAGATGACAGCGCTGTGAGCCATGACAGCCCCACAGTCCTGGGTGCTCTGATTCTCAGCTTGGTCCTCCTTGTGGGCGTCCCTGGCAACCTCTTCATCATCTGGAGCATCATGGCACGCATCAAACAGCGCTCGGTCACCACCCTCCTCATCCTCAACCTGGCGTGTGCAGATGGCTTCCTCATGGCACTCACCATCTTCTTCATCGTCTACCTGGCCAAACAGACGTGGGTCTTCGGTGAAGCCATGTGTAAAGCCCTGTTCTACCTGTGCAACACCAACATGTACGCCTCAATCTTTATGATCACGCTGATGAGCGTGCACAGGATGGTGGTCGTGGTGTTGCCCAGGAAAGTGTCCTCCAAAGTCAGCAGGAAGATTGTGAAGAGAGTGATCGTAAGCACGTGGGCTTTGGTGATGATCATTTCTATCCCTTCACTGGTGTTTCGAGGCGTGAGAGAGGACATTGCAAAAGAAGAATTGAATACAACAAAACTTGTGTGTACGCCCAATCACACACTGCCTCAACACGTAAGTACACCAGGGTTGCAACTCACAATTATTTTCATTATCTGCTGTTAATCTAATATTTTCTTGACTCATTTATTTAGCGTTTAGTCAAAAGCCCATTGGAGTCATGATCTTGGCCACCTGGTAAATAAAAGTCTAATATTCACTCTCTTTTAGCTCTGTTTTGGTCTCCACCAAACCCCTAAAGGAAATATTTGTCTCTTGAAGTTTTTTCCAACTGCTTACACACGTTTTCAAAACTATGTCTCCTTTTTTCAAAACTCTACACACAATTCCCAAAACTGCACACACAAAATGCAAAATGTCTCACATCTCCTTCAAAATGAAACACTGCATTCAAAATGCCATAAACACATCTCAAAATGAAACATTTGCATCAAACGGCAAACACATTTTTCATAATAGTACATTTTTTGTTTATACCACTGTTGTTCTAAATCTAAAGCTCTTTTGTCTTTCATAGGCCTATATCTACATTTACAATGTTCTAGAGTGAAAGTATTAGTATAAGTATATTGAACCAGTTTTCTGTAGTTAGAGCTGGAATTGATTAATAAACATAAATGAACAACAAAACAAACAACAAATATATCTTATTGGAGTTTACTAGCAGTGGTATCCTAAATCCAACCCTGAAACAATGAAAAAGGATTAATTTATATCTCCACGAACTTGTGCCATCAGATAGATACCATGTAAAAATCATACTGACTGTTGTGAAGTTTGGCTTTATTTTATGAATGAACAGATTCAGTCTTCTTTTTCTATAGCTCACACCGTGTTTTGACCATAGACAGTATATAAGAATGGACCAACAGATCCCGTTGCTCTGGACGGAGACCAGTGAAGGATATTAGAAGCACTTTTCCGGTGATGGCTGAGCGTTACTGCGCAGCCTCCAACTGAGAGAGACGACGTTAATGTGCCGTGAGCAACGTGTCTGAAAGTTGTATGTCTTCTGGTAGCTGTGCCAAGAGAAATCTCAATCATTTCGAATATTGCAGAGACGGAGAGCGTAGGTATATGTAAGGAGATAACATAGGCACAGGCTAATTATTGCTAACTAAAATGCTAGTTAACATTAGTAATTACACTTAAACAGCTAATGTGAGACGAAACTGCCTGCGAGCTTCTCCTGTACTATACGGTAATTCCTCTACTATGCGACAGTAAGTCGTGTGGTTATGACACAATCGTTAGCCTATTTTTACAAAAACGTCTACTACAGAGCCATAACGTGAGGTACAAGGTAATGGAGCCTTTTATACATTGTCGTGTTTCTTTAGAAATAAACAATGGACAAACAGAGTCTTTAAACGCTTCAGATGTAAAGTTATTCGCTGTCAAAGTGGCGCCAAAATGAATGGCAGTCAATGGAATGCTAACGTGAGGTGATGGCTTGGTAGCATCAAAATGGCGCCATAGGAGCTACGCAGTCCGAGGAGAAGCTTACCCCCTTGGTTTTGACGCATCCAGTCAGTCATGTCTACAGAAACACATGTAATCATTACAATGCGTGCCTCTGTTTTGTATCCTCCTGTGTGCAGGTGAGGTTTCATTATGCCTTGGAGACGGTGGCGGGATTCATTCTTCCTTACACAGTCATCATAACTTGCTACGTCCTCATCCTGAGACGCTTGAGGAAGACCCAGTTCCAACGAAAGGTCCGCAGCGAGAAACTCATCCTGGCTATTGTGGTGATGTTTGGCCTTTTCTGGCTGCCGTACCATGTGATCAACATGATAGAGGTGTGTGAGGGCGTGTTCACTGTATTCCTAATTACATGAAATACATATCTAATGTATGATCTGATCTTTTGAATGAACACCGAGTATGTTTTGGTCTGTCCAAGGTGGCAGCTGAGTGGTACCCCGAGAAGAATTATACAAGAAAAATGTGAGTAACAAAAGACTCACTCATATTCACCCACTCTCTTAAACAAAGGGATTTTTATTTTTTTTATTTAATTTGGTACTTTTAAATTTACTAGAGTTGCATATAAGCAATACTACAACACCAGGTGAGAGAAGCTAATTCATTTGACTTGTGCCCGGTGGGACCCATTCAGTAATCCATCCATTAATATACTAATACTATATCATATTAGTTAGTTTGAGAGTAAGATGTTTAAAGAGTCCCTATTATGCTTTTTTTTCCCCCCATCTTTTAGTGTGTTATATAGTTTTTGTCTATGTAATAGATGTATAAATTTCAAAAAACACATTTCACTACAAATACAAATGGAGCTTTCTCTTTCACAGACGGCACTTTTTCTCAACTGCATGAAACGCCTCGCCCACATTCCTGTTTACAATTCCTCAATTAGTGATGTCACTGATTCAGAAAGCCAGCCCAGTTTTTCATGTGTTGCCCATAGGTGCTGCCTAAAGCTTAACTTATGGTAGCCGCTGGGTTCCCGGCGCGAGGTGCGCACGCTATAAAATGGTGCTGTCGCGTAGAGTGTGGAAAAATATGAGAGATTGTTTTGTCAAAGCTAAAATAGGCAGCTTCATGTAAACAGTGTTCTTCACAGTGTTACATGCAGACAGATTTTTCGATTTGGAGATAAACAACAGTCAACAATGATTAGAGTAGATGAATGTAATGTTTCGCGGTATGTCAGTGTTTAACCAAGGGGGTAAGCTTCTCCTCGGACCGCGAACCTCCTATAGCGCCATTTTGATGCTACCAAGCCATCACCTCCCGTTAGCATTCCATTGACTGCCATTCATTTTGGCGCCACTTTGACAGCGAATAACTTTACATCTGCAGCGTTTAAATACATTATTTGTCCATTGTTTTTTTCTACAGAAACACGACAATGTATAAAAGGCTCCATTACCTTGTACCTCACGTTATGGCTCCGTAGCAGACGTTTTTGTAAAAATAGGCTAACGATTGCATCATAACCATGCGACTTACTGTAGAGTAATTACCGTATAGTACAGGATAATTAGCCTGTGCCTATATGTTATCTCCTTACATATACCTACGCTCTCCGTCTCTGCAATATTCAAAATGATTGAGATTTCTCTTGGCACAGCTACCAGAAGACTTCCAACTTTCAGACACGTTGCTCACGCCACATTTACGTCATCTCTCTCTCAGTTGGAGGCTGCGCAGTAACGCTCAGCCATCACCGGAAAAGTGCTTCTAATGGCCTTCACTGGTTTCCGTCCAGAGCAACGGGATCTGTTGGCCCATTCTTATATACTGTCTGTGTTTAACATGGATGTGTTTACTGCTGTTGCCAGGCATCCTGCTTTCCTTTACTTCCGGCTTCTTCTTCTCTATTACTTTTTGCTTATTCACGGATTATTTTGTTTGTACGCCCTCTGGTGTTTTGGAGAATACTGCAATGAACAATACATTGAGCATAAACGTCTCTGTGCATTCTCTTAATACATCCATGGTGCATGCTTGTAGCGCGTGCACCATCTATGGCGGCCCGTGCACAGTGTCGCACCATCGCTCCTATGGCGTCGTGACCCTTTCGGAGTTCTGCGTCGGGGTTGCTTTGCATCGCAGTGCATTTCACCGCCACAACGCTAGGGGGTGATAAGTCTGAGGTTATTTGCGAGGTGTCTGCCAGCCAGTTTATGTTAGCATGTATGTATGTAAGCAAACTTTAGCACAACTGCCCACAAAGTAGCTGGCGAAGTGCTAATTTCAAAACGTTACTGACATATAGATACTTTACAAATGGATAACCCCGTCATTGTAACGAAAATATGTCTGAGTTTATTTGCAAAGCGTATGTCCGATCACAGTCCTTGCGGTCTGCGATCATAGTTAACATTTTTTGGAGGTGCTTGTCGAGCTACGGCGGAGGGCTCGCGGCAATGCAGAGTACGCCGTCGATTCGACGCAGAAGCATAAATCAGCCTTTACGCAAGCACACCCTGCCCAGTGGCTTGTTTTTTTGGGTTGACATATCACAACAGAGTTGGCCAGCTGACCAATCAGAGCAGACTGAGCTTTTCGGGAAGGCGGGCCAAGAGCTCAGACAGAGTGTTTCACGCAGAGGAGCTGCAGCAATGGGCAGTATGAGACACATAACATGTTTTTTGAACATCAAAGCATATAAACCTTTTCTAGTAGACCCAAGAGTACAAATATTATGCTGAAAAGGAGTATAATAGGGGCTCTTTAAATAAAGCTCTCAAGGATTCTCCCAAATGTCATTTTCCCTTAATAAGTCTTAGCTAAGTAGTTGTGGTCTAACATGTTCTGTTTATCTGCAGATTGGACAAGATCTCTTCGAAAAGCCGTGCAGTGACTTCAGCTTTGGCCTTCATTAGCAGCTGTGCCAATCCCATCCTCTACACCTTTGCTGGAAAGTCATACATCAAGCAGAACGGCTTCGCCTTCATGGCTCGGCTCTTTGAGGGCACGTCATTGGACCAAACACGAACCAAAAAGAGTAAAGACATTGAGGGACTCAGTAATGCTGACTCCTCAAATGGCACAGGACCTCCTCTCATTTCAGCAAAAATGGCAGATAAGCGTTGAATAAACATTGTGTGTATACAAATTAGCTCTCTATGAAAGTGAAATTTAGTTTTAAAAAATACATGTGGAGTGTGTAGATTTGCAAGCAACATTTGACAAAATCAAAGCACCAGCTAAGAGCTGACTGAGAAGTATTTTGTTTTGTAAATAGTATTGAAAGGAACAAGTTTGACTGGAAGTCTGCAGTGCAAGGACATGACATTTAATTTTTTTTTTTTACCCACGGTGAATATCAAAACTGCAAACACACTTTCTTTGTACAATTTTTTTTCCAATACATTTTGTGGCAGTTACAGAGACTAACCTTTAAATAAGAAAAACAAAATGACTGGTAACATACAGTACTGCATCTACTTGAGGAACAATTAGATTGTGAGAAAAACACAAACGTTCATTATTTAACAGGTAACACTGTCAATCACTTTTTTTTAGTTATACAGTATTCATTAGAAATTTTTCATCTTATGTTACAACTGTTACTATGTCATTCGTTAGGACACCCCAGCATGCTGTAAAAAGCTTTGCATCAACTTTACACACAACTGCACCTATTTCTCTTTATTATTCATAATTAAAACCTAGATGAAATCTTATGGTAGACTCTTCGCCCCGTCAGGGTCCGTAAGGACTTGGCTTGGGAACCGGAGGGTGGCCGGTTCAAATCCCTGTACAGTGTGTGGACTGGTAGCTGGAGAGGTGCCAGTTCACCTCCTGGGCACTGCTGAGATGCCCTTAAGCCCAGGGACAGCACCCTCACTCTGACAATGTGTAGGTCCCATTATGTATTTCAGGCCTGTGTGTAATGTGTATATTTAAAAAAAAATAACCTTGGGAATCATTAACGTGTCTTCTATACTTATATTTTAGCATTTTACAGTTTGTTGCAAAATGTAGACTACAGCTTTAGTCTTCTTTTGCAGATTTTTAAAGCACTGCAGTATAACTATATATATACACACACAATTCATTGTATTGTTCAGAAAAATGTACAGGTACCAGACTGATTTTACACTTCACACAAAAAGTAGCTTTATATTCCAAACTGCTTTTCATTGAAGAAATTAAGGCAACCATTTGTACTATTAGAGCTGACTACCCATTGTTTGACATTAGATAAGGCATATGTATAGACACCTATAGCCTGTATACTGTAGCACCTAGAGGTCCCTCAGTTCAAATAAGGCTTCCTGCTGAAATCAACTTAAAAGTGTGTATGACATTTTTCACATGAATTTAAATATGGTCTCACTGCCTTATTTCTCCTCATTTCTCTTATTTAATAGCCAACTACTGAATTCCCATGCATATTCTGTACTACCGTCTTATCTGCAAATAAAGTCAACAATACAGTTTAAAACAAGTCACTTTATTTACAAGTGTGGGTTTTAGTTCATACAGTGTCACAAGATTTTAAGAAATGGCCCCAATACATGTGCATAGATTAAAAAAAACATTCCATATTTTCAGGCAGCTAATAAATCTAATTGGTTTCAAACTGAATACAGTATAAATAACACCCAACTTCAAAATACCAAACTGGCGTCATCCAGCAGTGGATTCGGTTCACGCAGTGTTCCCATTACCTGTAGAAGCAAAAAGAAAGAAGTTAATTAAACTGTTGATTGTGAAATGTTTATGGTCATTTGGAGGCTGCAGATGAATGGTGTTGCATCCACCTAATGTATAATCAATGAAGGTACAGCCTCCACAATAAGTTAATAAAAACCAAACATTCATGAGGGTAAGGTTTATTGCAGTGCTGCATTCATTTAACCTACATGGCCCTGATACACTGGCACCAGGGTGTTAAGTAATGTGCACCTTCATGCACCAACCAAAGAGAGATACTGACCTTATCAAGATAAATCCAGTCCAGGCTCTTAATCCTAAAAAGAAATACACACAAGGTTAGTCTCAACTCTAACACTAAACATCCTCAACAGCATCTATCCGTACTGTCAAACCCATCAGTGCAGTGAAAGAATAATCATGAGGTTCAGCTGAAACACGGACTCACATGCAACTCATCATTAAGGTCTGACAGTACAATGTAGAACTAAAGCTTTAAGTGGCTTTATTACGAACATAAATTCGGCATTTTTTCTTCAATTGACCTGCATCTGCTCTGAAATGCAGATGGAAAGAAGAGCACATGCAACAGGTGGAAACGCATGGGATTATTGCAACACAAATTACACTCAGTAGCCTAGCTAAAACTGCAGTCCAATACAACAGTTAACGTGGTAATGTTCAGTTTCAATATTGTTTTAGAAAGCTGTCAATTCAGCTGAAGGTCTTTGAGGATGTAGTTAGTTGTGGATTAACTGTATTGCATTATACAGAGATGTTAACTTTATTTAGCCTAACGTGTTACCCTTATTGATATGAAAACTGAAACACCTGCAGTCATTTAGGATACCAATTTAAAAAAAAAGGGATTGTAATCAAATGACATCAAGTTGAGCTTTAAAAGTTAATTCGTCTAATAACGGCCCAACTTGGCTCATTAGCACGTAACGTACAGACCATGCGGTCGGTTTGGCGCTACTGAAGCCACAATGCTAACAAAGGAAATGGAAATAACCGCAACAAACAACCACAAGCAGATACATAAAAACATTAACTGCGACATAAACTAACGGGATACAAAATGGGAATACATACCGTCAACGAAGTACCATGCACGTTGTTTTGTGTCTCCCTACGCCGCAACACGTCCGACCTGCATCACCGCAACAAGAAAAGAGGCTGTTAATGAAGCCGAGGCTCAATTTATCTCTTTATCAGAACCGGAAAACAGGCAGCTTCCGGGTCTTGCGCAATAGGTTAAAAAAAATAGCCAATATAAAATACATGTTAACATAAATTACAAGCAGCATGTTCACTGCATTAACAGTGTATATCATTATTAGATAAGGGTAAGAATAAGAATAGCTGAAATGTATAAACAAACATACAGACATCATTCACCCAGCAGCTAAAGGTGCATAAGAAAACATATTCTGAAATAATAAACTATATAAATAAGTGATAAAAGATCATACATACATACATACATACATACATACATACATACATACATACACTACCGGTCAAAAGTTTGGGGTCACTTAGAAATTTCCATTCCACTCCATTACAGAAAGAATACCAGCTGAGATCAGTTGCATTGTTTTTTTTTAACCAGGGCAGCAGTCTTGTTACATTACATTATGTGCTTACATAATTACAAAATGGTTCTCCAATGTTTTCTCAGTTAGCCTTTTAAAATGATATCAGATTAGTAAACAGAATGTGCCTTTAGAACATTGGATGAATGGTTGCTGATAACGGGCAATGTAGATACTGCATTATAGACCGGCCACTTCTTTCTACAACAGTCGAGAACCCTTTTGCAATTATGTAATCACATAGTGTAATCTGAGAACTGCTGCCCTGATTAAAAAAACAATGCAACTGATCTTAACTGGTATTCTGTCTGTAATGGAGTGGAATGGACATTTCTAAGTGACCCCAAACTTTTGACTGGTAGTGTATATATATATATATATATATATATATATATATATATATATATATATATATATATATATATATATATATATATATATATATTCTTTCCTTGACCAAGCAAGCCAATGAATGATTCCAGCAGTTAACACTATAGGTCAAAATCAAAGCAAATTAATACTATCAATAATCTCTTAATTATTGCACTCGCCACTTAGTATTTAGTATCTCACTCTCTTATTTGGCATAGACCAAACTGTATAAAAGACCAATACTGTATGAGTTAATTCAACTTAATAAATAAGCTATTGTTTTAATAGATACATGTATAAATAAGCCAGTAACTATTCCACCTCTTTTTTAAAAACAGTGCCGTTATAAACTACAAAATGACGTGTATTCCTGGTTACGGAATGTCTATTGGTCCAAAAAAGGCGAGAAACAACTGTACAGTCAGTCAAAAGAAAACGGTGAAACCTGCAGCGACGTTCAGCTGTTAAATTCCTGTTTTTCTTCATTTAACGACCATGAGAGTTTTAATAGGTATGTACGTTATTTAAAAGTTATATGTATAGCTACGCTTCAGAAAGGTCAATGTGACATAACGCGAGCTAGCTGTTAGCTAATGTTAGCATTGCAGGCAACATTTAGATATATGTACCAAGTAAGTTAACCTGCGTTTGCATACTGTTCAACAGACACATTACAGTTAAAAAGCGTGCCAGCTATGTGATTAAACCTAGTAAACTGTAATTGTTTTTTTTTGTTTTTTTTTTATCGTTATCTAAGTTAAAGCTGTTTGCTAGGGCATGTATAGTACGCATGCGCAGTTGCGGAACATTCTGACTACCTTGTGCTTTTAGTGTGTGACAACCATAGACTGTATATTAAAGAAATTATAAACAGTCTGTGGTGACAACCACACCCTGATTGCATCCAATGAATTGTGTATTGAATACACAATAATGCAGCACAATCCATATTAGCTATTAGTAAAACTAGTGCAAATATAACCTAAACTGTCTTTTCACTCATCCACATTTATTTTAACTACCAACTGATGGATTCTTTGTGCATCTTTGGTTCCTCTGTTTGTATGAGCATTTCTCTACTGTCTAACTTGTAGGAGGGGGATCTGGCTTTGTGGGCCGTGAGCTGACTCGCCTGCTCAGAGACAGAGGTCATGAGGTCACAGTGATATCTCGCCAGTCTGGTCCGGGGAAGATAACATGGGTATGATCCATAGACTTTAAAAAGAATAATATAATAACAATCATAATAATTTCACAGTCTTTGGTATGATCTCCGGTCAATTCAGAGTAGTAGTCAAACAGAGACTAAGGTCATTTCTCATCTTTGGGAAACTCCTGATTAATCAAAGCGATTTCTATGCTCTAATGTCTTGTCTAATCTTTTGAATTTCGCCTTTTGCTGTATTGCAGATCACTGTACTTGTCTCTAAATCTAGTGTCATTCATAAATATCTTTTTCCTCTGTGCTTCTGCAGGGTGAGTTGGAGTCTCATGGCCTTCCGCCATGCGAGGGCGCCGTCAATTTGGCTGGAGAGAATCTAATGAACCCACTGCGATGGTGAGCAATAAATGAACAAAGCCTGCAACTACAGCTATATGCAGCCACCCTCTTTCATCCAGTAGCTAATACACTAAATATTCAAAAGTATGTGGAGACCCCTGTTCAAAACTGTGCGAGCCAGGCTCTATCACCCAGCATCAGTGGCTGACTTCTAACGCTCTTGTGGTTGAATGGGAACAAATACCTGCAGCAAATACCCCCCCCCACTAATGGACACTTAATTCTGCCAATGAGTATTGCTGTGGGTACTGGATCCCCACCTGATCGGTTTTTATTTGTGGTCTCAGGTGGAATGAAAGCTATAAAAAGGATTTGTTCTCCAGTCGTCTCGACTCTACAAAATCTATGGCTCAAGCCATTGCTGCTTCTCCCAGTCCTCCTCACTCCTGGGTTCTGGTAACAGGTGTAGGTAAGTCTCTCTGCCTAATAATGTGAGTAGTCAGACTAGACAAACTCACAGATAAAGTAATATATATATATATTTTTTTTACATCATTATTCTCATTTTCGTAGAAAAACATTAAAATCATCATGCTGTGATTTTTTTCCGGGGCTCTGTACCAAACAAAGATGTAAGTCTGTAAATTATGATGTGTGGGCCAGGTCTTCTCTGCATTATTCTCTTTATTTTGCAACAAATATCGCGCCTCCTGCCATTTGAAAACTGCAGTCGGCCAGATTACGATTTTGACGAAATTCCGATTAATTGTTCAATCTGAACAGCATACGACACCCTCTGTCCTTAGACCCTTGATTATGGATAACTCTTCGGAAAACCAACAATACAATAACAGTATAGACAATCCAAATTACTTAAAATTATACATAAAATGTAAACGTATATGAAGAAAATGAAAGTAGGCAGTGAAATCTATTGCTGTAATTTCTTACTTTGCTTTTTAACCCACAGCTTGTTACAAGCCCAGTCTGACAGCGGAGTATACAGAAGATAGTGAGTGGACACCATTTGACTTATTATCTAAACTTGTGAAAGAGTGGGAGGCCTCTGCACTCCTTCCTGAGAATGTGACAAAAAACACCAAACAAGTCGTCATCAGGTCTGGTATGTAAAAAAAAATAAAAATAAAAATAAATTTGCATGTATTGCAGTATCAGGAAGTAAACAGGCACACATTTTTCATGTTTTGCACCAAAGACAATTACAATGAGAAATGTAGAATAATAGTGAGTTCTTATTTCTGTGGATGGAGCTCACTGGATTGCTCACATCTCAGTACTTTTTATTTCCTTTAGAATCAGACATTTATTTTAATAAACGTGTACCAGCAGGGTCTCGGGTGGTTAGTGAGGGTGTAACTCTTCTTAGTTGTAGTTCTACTTTCAGATTTAGGCTGGTGAAAAGAGTTTAACTTGATATAAATCTTGTCTAGTGCCATCATAATCCATTCCTCCCTCCCTCCACCAGGGGCAGTATTGGGCCGCGATGGTGGTGCCATGAAGCAAATGCTGCTCCCCTTCTGGCTCGGCCTCGGGGGCACGCTGGGGTCAGGAAGACAACCGTTTCCCTGGATCCACGTCTCAGACCTGGCAGGAATCATCGCCTGCGCCCTGGAGCGCCCCGCTGAGTCTGACACTCCCTCCCCTTCACCACAGGTGTTCAACGGGGTCGCGCCTGCACTGAACACCAACCACGAGTTCACTAAAGAACTGGGCCGGATCCTGAAGAGGCCTACCATTTTCCCTGTGCCTGGCTTCGTCATGAACACCCTCATGGGCTCGGAGAGGGCCGTGGTCCTCATGCAGGGCCAGAAAGTCATACCAAAGAAGACTCTAGAGGCCGGATTTGAGTACAAGTATCCGGACTTGACCTCAGCCCTGAAAGAAATCGTTGGGAGTTGACCAATGTTAAAAGAATGTGTGCTGACTTAAGATTTTCTGAAATTGGGTGTTCATATTTACTGGATTTTTAACAAATACGACTCAGAAGCTAAGCTCAGAACTGAGGATGACCGATGGGTCTGAAGACTGCCTGGAAAGTGTTTTTCATACTAAGCACTTAAATAGATCAGAGAAAACAAGATTCAATAGACAAACACAGTTGTGATGGCATCCCTTTGTACATTTAGGGCGCACTGGGATCTGATTGTTCATGCATTGAAGGGCTACGTAGCACGACAGAAATGTCAAACTGTTTGACTTTGGGATTCTTTCAGTAAAGGGAAGATATTTATCCAGATTTTCTGAATTTAAACGTAAAGTACTGAAACATGCAGTAGGAAGTGTCTTATTCTCCATGTTGTGACTTTTTAAATATCACATTACTGTCCAAATTGTAGCATACTTGTTATAAGAAATGGACTATGGTTTGTTAAAAGTGGTGCACAATAAAGCTGGGTAAAGTACTTCTGTTATGACTTTTTTATTGAAGTAATCAGATTGTCACACAGGTCAGTATTTTAACATTTACAGTAAGGAAATGCAGATGTTCTGGTAAATTAACTAATTATTAGTCCTTGGTCGGCAGTCTTATCTCAGTTTTAGGGTGTTTCAAAAGTCTAAAGAATGCGTGTGTGTCTTCCTCTCTGAATCATCACTCTGAATCACTCTGGACGCCATCTTCCACTCTTCTAATCATTGGCAGTTGATCTCCCCAGTCGCTGCTCCGGGCACAGCGGTACTCATCTCTGATTGAAAGAAATGAAACCATTTTCAGTCAAACTGAGAGATGCCATGGTCAGAGACACATTGGACATTGGATTCAGTGTCCAATAACAGGACTGAGTAGCAATGCTGAAATGTGTCTATGGCACCATGTATTAAACTGCCAAATACCAAAAGCTGGCATTGAATGACTTACATTGATTTGTATTTTATTAGAGGTATCTGATCAAATATTAAGTAAGCAAGACACTTACTTAATATTTGATCAGATACCTCTAATAAAAAATATTCCACACGTGTATGCCATATACCAAATACTGCTGCCACTAATACTTCTCATACAGCTCTTCAACCACATTCTTCAAACCCAAGCTTTGTCTCACAATTACACGTTTGTATAGACATGCTGACGCTGCCGATGAGGTTGACCGTATGTGTGCTGCAGGACCTTTACCTGCTGTGTTTCCGTGCTGTCACCACCAGGTGTTGTAGTTGTCCATCAGGGCAGCACATTCGACAGTGGACGTGTCTTGTTCTGCACTGCACCGGTGCGATCAGCCTGGCCCAGTCCACACCTTCCGTTTCTGCCTGCGCTGGTTCTGTCCGAGTCACAATCAGGTAGCTGAACTTCTCCGTCTGCCGGTCGTTGTGCTGGAAAATAAAATAAGTGGAGTCGATTTAATCCGACTGCAGCGATCGCTTATTTTGGTAATCCAGGATTCTACCGATTGTTCCATCGAGTAATTGGTTTTTGGAAAAAGCTACATTTTAAAATCGCATACAATAATATCGGTTAAAACATCTTAACCTATTTAGTGTATTTAAGTGCCATATTACTTTTTTTTTTTTTAAAGAAAACTTTCTGAAATGCAATAACAACCTGTGGGGACTGAGAAGTTGTCAATGTTACATTTTTTTGGCTAAGTCCTGGATCTTTTCAATCCTACCTACGGCGCCATTAAAGACGTGCAACTTAACTTTTCAGAACCTGGTTCAACCTGAGAGTGATCTGTGATGATTTGACTGCCTGGTTTTTTTTTCTTCCATTTCATTTCATTTGTTTACACTTTTGCATCCCTCAGTCAGTAACTGGTGTAACACAATTATGATTTACCCGGTTATTGGTGTGTTTTCCACAGTCAGCAGGAGCAGCGATGATACTGAGGCTATGTTTCAGATCGTTATGACGGAAACGATCTGAAGAGAAAACGCGTAAGTGGCGTTGCGTTCTCACTTTTTAATTCCGCGTTTAGACGAGCATTCAATGTAGTATGCACAACAAAAGCTGACAATTTTGTCTGGACAGACGAGGAGGTGGAGTTATTGCTCAAAACAACACACACACACACACACACACACACAGAACGTGACGGTGGAGCGTTTTTAAGATTTCCACTCTGGAGGGTAGTTTCACTTTTTTGCGTTTTTAAGCCCCAAAAATGCCGTCGTTGTCTAAACGAAAGGCACATATAAATAGGCACATCTGATAAAATATTTTGTCGTTTTCACCGTGTAAACGGAGCCTGATACAGTGGCTGAGCAAACAAAGAAACTAGTCCCACCTACACATGCTTTACACCAGAGATTTTCAAAGTCGGACAATGGGACAAAACCCGAGGCAAAGGCTTCTTACCCTGGGCAGAGGCAGAGGTTGGTACATCTGCTGGAAGTTGCAGGGTGTGGTGGGTTCATGGGCCAGCTTAGGACACGGCAGTTCATGAGGACACTGAAATATATATATATATATATATATATATAATATATTATATATATATACACACACAATAGAAAGAAGCTGCAAGAAGGCTGTGACACCGCTGGTTGAAAGTACGCCATGATATTGTATAGCAGCTCAGATTTAAAACGTACCGGTGCAAACACTGACGCTGGTCTGGTGTCATAGACAGTCTTCTCTCGTTTCTGGAAATAGAGAACTGCAAGTCGTCAGTCTGCTTTCATAGACTGTGTCGGATCATTTACACTACAGCACCTAACATATTTCCCTATGGCGATTTTAAAGTGCCATCTCATCTGCTGTATTTGAATACCTTTAATAAAGTGTCTCTGGCATCCATAAGCATCTGATGGCCATCTTTAGTCCCATTTTCCACCAGCACCTATACAAAAAACGGAATTAAAAAAAAAACAATCAAATGTCATTAAAAAGGAGAGGGCTTCTATGTACCAGGACAAGTTGCAATTTAAAGACAAAATATCTCAAATCTAGTATATATATATATATATATTCACTAATTGTGCAAGGACAACAGGCCCTCACACAGTCCAAAGGACTAGGGCTGGGCAATATATTTTTAAAGGCTGAATTACAGTGAAGTAAGTTCATTTTCTGAACTTACCAGACTGTTCTAGCAGTTTTATTATTGGCCTTTACTCACCTAGTCATTGTATCCACATTACTGATGATTATTTATCTAAGATCTAATTGTGAAAATATTTTGTGAAAGCACCAATAGTCATCCCTACAATATCGACATCAAGGTATTTGGTCAAAAATATCGTGATATCAGATTTTCTCCATATCGCCCAGCCCTACAAAAAGGACCACAGAAAATTGGCAGCAAAGTGCAAATCATCTATAGGTTAAGTTAAGTATAAGTTTTGTCCTTTTAATAATATTCTTTATTATCGCAGTTCAACATGGACATGACGGGTTGTTCATTTCAAGGAGACATTCTTGCATTGAACATATTGACACCACTAACAAACACTGATACAATAAAAAAAGAAGGAAAAAAAATATAATTATAATAAAAAAAAGACAAATATACAAAAAGCACACACAAAGGGGAAGGGAAGGGAGTGACTACACAACCATCACTGCAGTACAGTTAACACTACTGCCTCATACGTTACGGAACTTCCATACATATTCACAAATGAAAAAGAAATAAATAAAATATAAAGTAAAGTCACTGCTCATTCTACTGGGAGTCAGGCAATGTGATTTGTTCCCTAACATAATCTAAGACCAACCAGGTACGAGTTTGTCTTCCTCCACAGGGTTAACACCGCCTCTTCTCGCTCTTTCACATTCAGAAGCTCCGACAGGGTGAAGGCTGCTACCACCAAGTCAAACTGCACCTGGAAGGAGAAACACAGAAAGTGTCAGGGCTACTCATCCTCGAGATGGAAGTGAAGCCACTCCATACATATACAGTGCACAGCATAAATGAGTACACCCATGCTAAATTTGACTAAAAAGAGGAATAAAAAAAATCATCTTTTGGAAATTGAACTTAAGGCCTTAATTAAAAAAATGAGGAAAAATCCAACCTTTAAGCACACCAATTTTCTTTGTGAATGAATAATGTATCGTAAATAAATAAATGTTCTTCCTTAAAATACAGGGAGCATAAGTGAGTACACCCCTATGTTAAAGGCAAGTTATTTCATGGATCCAGGATACTATGCATCCTGATAAAGCTCCCTTGGCCTTTGGAATCAAAATAGCCCCCCCATCATCACATCCCCTTCACCATACCTAGAGATTGGCATGGTTTTATTTCAGTTAGCCTAACAGCTGGTTTGATTTGCATTCAGAGATGATTTTATGGAAAGTACCCCATGCCAATCTCTAGGTATGGTGAAGGGGATGTGATGGTACTCATTTATGCGGCGCACTGTAAAAATGTTCCAAGCACAGAACCAAATGTAAAAGAGGGAATCCTAACGACGCTCCTGATTTTTTAGCAACATCTGTGGTGCCATGTGCTTACTGTGGTGCCTTTACGCTGCGTTTCCCAAAGATCCCTTTTCACCACATCAAATGTCACATCTGACTCTAAGAAATCTCTCTTTTTTGCCGCACATACAGCAAGAATCGGATTTGTTTGGAATTTAAAATTGAAGGCTAGAATATATTTTTAATGCTGAACACAGACTGTGTCTTTCTGTTGCTTTAATAAAAAAAAGTGAGGGGGGGGGTTTACCTTAGGAGAGACAGGGAGGAACTGCCTGAAATAGACTTGTTTGATGTGAGGTTCAGCTCTTTCGTCATCACCTGCTCAACAAAACAACAAACGCTTCGGTTTTCTGATCAAGTATTTGACAATAGCCCAAACAAAGAGGCTACAAATCCAAGTCGTGTTTGTGTGCGCAGCACCTTTGAGAAGTCGTTCTGCCAGGACGTTCATGGGCCCGGAGCTGTCCACACACACCATCTCCTTCAAAGTGTCGCCCCAGCACGAGTGTGACGCCCTGCGGGGGAAAGAGAGAGATTGGCTTCACAGTCTCGCAATTTACATGAAAACTTGTCTGGGGCAGCGGTAGCTCAGTCCGTAGGGACTTGGCTTGGGAACTTGAGGGAATCGGGTTTAAGTCCCTGTATGGACCACGTACGGACTGTGGACTGGTAGGTGGAGAGGTGCCAGTTCTGCTGAGGTGCCCTTGAGCAAGGCACCCGAACCCTCAACTGCTTGGGGCGCCTTTAATGGACAGCCCCTTCACTCGACATCTCTCCATTAGTGCATGTATAGGTCCTGTTTGTGCATGTGTGTGTATTTCGGACCTATGTGTTTTACACTAACCAGACAACTGTTCCCAGCCCTGATCCAAAATCCAGGAGAGACTGCGGGGCAAAAGAGGGATCCCTCTTCTTTATCTGAAATGAAAAAAAACAAAAACATTTAGGACAAAAAAAACAAAAAACAAAACACATCCAGGGCTCATACTCCTCAGTAATAAAGACATTTCTCCTGTACTTTTCCCATGCTTTATAATTATAAAAATATGTTTTTCGGTGATATGGGTGCCCTGGTATTGTCATGTCAGTTTGCTTCTGATCTGCACTACTCGTTCATTACCTCATTCATAGCTCTCCTCACTGCTGCATAGCCCCCAGCCAGCCGAGCCGCCATGTACACCACACCTAACTCTTCATCATACCTGAAACGCAGAGCGGGGGCTGTACAGGAAATCCTCCACACCTCAAAAATCACACCGGAGATATCACCAGTTACAAGCTCCACAACACAACGAAAGAAAGGGCTCCACTTCTGGCTTTGTTCAGAGCCTGATATATTAACATAAAGACGTTATGACATTAAGTGTACAAACTTTATATGAAGCTAGTGTCAATATCAAACTGAAAATGAGTTGTTGAGAAATGTTTAAAATGTTAACTATTGGTCAGCACTGGCACAAATCAGACTTCTATATTGTCTTAAGTTGGACAAAGAATGCTCTTTCTCCATTAGAAAACTGTTAAATAATTGAGTTTCTGAACACTCTTATCATTTAAAAAAAAAAAAGTCATTATGTATTATATATTTCTATGAAAAAAAATGAGTAGATAAAAGCAAGTGTTACTTCATGGGAGTCCAGTGATATGTGGTTCTTCTGAGCTCTGAAAACACTTTTTTCCTGATGCGGTCTTCCAGCAATTGTTCATCTATATCTGAAATATAAAGTGCAGTTGCTTTTCTAAGATGCTGCATTATATAATCTCTTTGCAGTTATTACACAGCCATTATTATTTTTTTAATTCATGTGTTACCCCACCTCCTCTCTTCTCCATCGCTTTCTCCCAAAGTTCTTTCTCCAGGCTCACAGCTCTCTGCCTCAGAGTCAAAGTCTCGACGGCTTGCTTTCTGCTCCACAGGAAGTTTGTGAGGCTACGAGAGCGATCCGGCAGCCGAGGCACCTGAGCTCCTACAGGTGCAGAGATTGAAGAGTCGCACAGTGAAGCTACGGAAACATTTTGGCATGCAAACTGACAAAGCCACATTCAGAACTAACGCCTACTGTGAATAATCGAGCGTGCAGCCGTCTGGAGTTCGTCAGGTAGGCGCAGAGTTTTCAGGTTGGTCACACCTGGGTGCTTCCTGTGTGGTTCTCCTTTTAGGAAATCTACCTGGGACTGCAGCTGTGAAGCTGCACTCATTCCCTGAGGATGAAAAAAAATGAAAACAAATGTTTCTTTGCGCATTTACGCAGATACAGGACTCTGAGGTGTAGAAGGACTCGCTTTGGCAGAAGTTTTGTCGCTTCTGCCATAGCACTGCTGAACAAACTATCTCGCTGACTTTGTATAGATCCGGTGTCGCTGTCGTGAGTGTGGTGTCACCTGTCTTTATGTTATCTGTTGATGTATTTGTCCGTGTATATTGCCATGTGCATGAAACAGACTGTGAAAACAAATCTCCCTCATGGGACAATACATACCTATCTATCTTTACCATCTCTTTAAGCTCTAGTGAGTTAGCAGTAACCAACCTCCTGCTCTTTAAAACAAAATAATAGACAAACAAGGAATATAATTGAATAGATTATGGGGGGCCAAGATGTTGGTATTCAATTTAAAATGTGCAGTCCATCTGAGCATATTTTATTTTGGATGTCATTTCTTCATTAAATAACTCACACTCTGAACTTGTAATAATAGATTCACGGCTATTTTATCTAAACACATTTTTTTTATCGGATTTACAGAAAATTCAGAAGGTCACAATGTACACAAACATACTGTATGAAGGGCACATTAAGTTTACTACGTTGTGCGTTAACATAGCTAAACTAAACTCAGTTTATTTATCTCAGTACTGTTAAATGATTGTCTGCCTGACCTTCCATAGTAAAGATGCGGCGTTCAATGACACTCACCCTGCACATCATCTTCACGACTACCGCCCTCTGACAGAGAACACAAGCGCCGTAGCTCCGTGAAGCCATATCTTCGGTGCACGAACGGTGACTTCTTATGTTTAAATGGCTTGAATTTTAACTTCCATGCTCTCATTAAAAAGCATGGAAGCACGTTAGGGTTTTTGTCTTACCAATCCTTCAACAAAATAAGTCCGACTATCGGTAAGGCGGAACCTTTAGTCCCGAAGTTATGTTCCATGCGTAAGAGCACAGACAGGAGTGCTCACTCTGCCCTTGTTTCCGGGTACGGTACAACATGTCCCGCAAATATTAATGTTACCATAGTATAGACAAAGTTACGAATAAGCACAACATATGAAAAGCCAAAACTAAAGTTGGACTATATTTGTGAAGAACGTTTAACTTACTTTGAGCGTCACGCTCAACGTTGTTTCAGGTTTGTGCTTAAAGGTTTGCCATGGTAACAGTAACGCTTCAGGGTCACAAAAGGTTTGGTTTTAGCCACGGAGTGATTCATCAAGATACTAGCGATAAACGATCTTTAGCGGCACCGGCTAGGAAACCGTGCAGGGAAAGTTTCCCGCGCCCTCTTTCTTGTCTCCCTATACTGCTACTACCTTTACTGTACATACCTACTACTAGCTATATATTTTTCATAAACCACCATGAGGCGTACAAGAAGTTCGAGAAGCAAAAGTCAGAGTGCACAAGAAACTAAAGAAGTCCAGTCAAAAACAGGTTGGTACTTGTTACCCCGGAAGGTTAGCTTGACGGGATAACGTTAGCTGCTGTAACGTTATCGACGTCAGTTGAGGACATGTCTGGACCTATTGTCTGGACAGAAGAGAGCAGGGGAATACATGTTATGTATTTATGGTCCAGTAAAACCACTGTCAGCCATCATACCCACCACAGACCTGAAGGTGCCTAGGATGCAAGTGGCATTGTTTATGTATATCCCACATGCATCCAGTTGCTAGTTGATAAGGTACAACTGGTTAGAACTGTTGCAGTAACGTTATAATTCAACAGCCCTCCAATAAATCCTAAAGGTTATAATGTTTTGTTTTCGAGTGGTGTTGATTCAAACTGTATTGTTTGTTTGTTTGTTTAGCTACATCCCCATTTGTTCTGCAAGGACCTCTTCAGAATATATCCATATTAAATGCCAGATTTAATTTCAGTAACGTTACTCCCTAAAAAGCTTTTAAAAAGCGAATTTTAGATATAAAAAAGAGCTATATAAACTACACAACAACACCAATAACTTAAAGTGCATTACCAGTGTTAACTGTTCCGTTGTTTCCTAAAATAATCTAGGGATAGAAGGTAAACAGAAACAGAAATGTTGAGCCAACTGTCGTCAGTATTTCAATGAAAATAATTGTCATGTTTATTATTAAAATGTTGGTTGCCTACTCCCCAAGACTTTAACCTTTGACTTTAAACTGTCACAAATAATGAGTAGAGTCAAGTTACCAGAACTGCTTTTATATTGGTAATAAAGTATCAACAACTTGACTCTCTGCATGTGTGATCAGTGTGGCAGTGGAAAGGAGATGAAGATCAGTGGGAACCATACTCGCCTTCAGCCTGCGCCTTGTTGGACTCAGCCGTCTCTTCAGGGAAAACGTCTGTCACTCTGTCTCTGGGCTCCGGGACGCCCTACGAAGTCGACCTGAAGAAGATGGTCCAGATTAATCCTGTCACCAAGTACAAGAGGAAGATTCGCTCTCAGACAGTAAAACCAGGTACTAGTGTGTGCGTTATGCCACATCTGTCATTTCATTTCTGTCATCCCCTCTCTTATTTTTGCTTTTAATTTCATATTGATTTCTCAGTGTCTTATAGTTTTCTTAGGGTGTCCTGTAGCCAGCAACAAATCCAACTCCTATATTCTGTTGGGTTATTCGATTTTCACCATTTAGTTAGCACGTATGCCGTTTTTGAAACCGCCTACTATAGAGCTCAACAGTGTGGTTCTTGAAGTAAAAATCCCATTCATTTTGTCCATAAGAACTTTGATTATCAGCTAGGGTTGCACGATATTGACAAAATGTGATATTGCGATATCGATTGTGAATATTGCGATATCGATATTCATTTCGATATTTTTAAACATATGTCAAATTACAAAAGTTATGGGAAAACGCATAAAAATAGATTCACAACAATATAGTGCACACTGAGACTTATGTATGGCTCCGTAGTGCAGCTTAGATGAAAAATATTCAATATTTCCGACTCCAAACTCTGCCTCGTATATAAATTGCGATAGCTACCGGTGAGAAATAGATGCGGGATGGGATTACTTTTGGCCACTAAAGTTTCCTCTTCAATCTCTGTTATTTCATCTTCTCCCTGAGCAACACTCATTTTCTTACTTTTGTGTTCTTTCTTTTGCTCCACTGCCTCCCTTCGCTCTCTCTTTAGGTCCTTCTTTTCTTTCCCTTCTCTGATTCGTTCCGTTTTTTTTTTTTTTGTCTCTATCCATTTCTTCACTTACACTGTCACTCTGTTGAAATACGCACACACGTCACGTGGTACGCTCCATAGGGTTTGTCACGTAGTGGACACATGCGCTGATGTGCACTAACGTGTGCAAGTGGCACGGTAACTGGCCAATGAAACATGATCATTACAGCGTTTCAAGCTCTAAATCAAACACAACTAAGCCACACAGCCAACGGACGGGACGCAGCGCTCCACAAAATAATCAAAATGTTGCATACTTATCGCAACACTTTCGATATAATATTGCACATCTTGATAATCATCATCATATCATAACGATATTGAGTCGATATATCACGCACCCCTATTATCAGCCATAATGTCTGAACCATCCGAGGTAGACTGACCACGAGCTCCAAGGTTGTGAAGCGAAGGTTTCTGCTCCTGTTAGAAGCCACAAGTCTGTATGAAATCAACCTTGTTTTAAAGCGTAACTCTCGCCAAAATGCAACCTAGGGTCTCTTTGTGAATGTACCCGAGTCAAACTTTCGTTTATGATTATAATTAGGACGGAAGCGCCACTTTTAAGATTTACCGTATTCTCGTTTTTCAGTCAAATGGCCCTTAGAATGGGAGTGCTAGGGGCACTTTCATGCTAGCCTCAAAATAGCTAAGAAAGCTCGACACAACATGAAACTTTGCTTGAAGTATCACCAGGGTCTCTACACCTTAACGAAAGCATTGACAACATTGTTTGTGTACACAGAGTTTACTAAACAGAAAGGTTTTGAACAACTCACGTTAGCTGTTGTTCTTCCGGTCGCCGTCTATCGAGCCAGCCAAAAATACTCGAGGGAGGAGAGTAAAGATGGAAACCTCCTAAAGCTTAGTTCCATATAAATGAATGGATAATCGTTGTTTTGTCGTTAGTGAAACACAACATTGACCTCGTAGTTGAAAAAGGAGCATCATATATAAGAATGACATTTCCTCCTATGGAGTCCGTTCATTCGCATTCGCCTATTTTTGACTGGGAAAATGGCGGATAGCGTAAACAACAACAGCTAACGTGAGTTGCTGAAAACCTTTCTTTTTAGTAAACTCTGTGTACACAAACAATGTTGTCAATGCTCTAGTTCATGTGTAGAGCCCCTGGTGATACTTGGAGCAAAGTCTCATTTTGTGTCGAGCCTTCTTAGTGTTTTAAAAATAGTTATTTTGAGACTAGCATGAAAGTGCCCCCTAGCACTCCCATTCAAAAGGCCATTTGACTGAAAAACGAGAATACGGTAAATCTTAAAAGTGGCACTTCCGTCCTAATTACGCTTTAAACGAAAGTTTGACTCGGGTACATTCACAAAAAGACCCTAGGCTGCATTTCGGCGAGAGTTACACTTTAAGAAAAACATGTTTCATTTGCAATGTCATGGAGAAGTACTACACTACCCACAATTCTAAGTGTAACAGCTGTTATATTTGAGCCGAATGAAATGTTTTATGGCCGTGATTCATCTTGCAGCTGGTTGGCTTGGATCCAGGCTTATGACTCTTTATATAAGCCTTCAATGAAACGTCAATGGTGCAATTGAACGGGGAAAAACACTTCCTAACAACCAGAGCTGTTAAAAAAAGTGGGCGGTCACTGTTGAGTATCTTATAAAGTAAACAAACATTTTTCATGAACCAAAAAAATTCAAAGCTCAATGAATTGTATTTTTCAATTCCAATAGTGGTATGAGTTTGTTTCTTTATTTATTATATTTATTTATTTATATATAAGCAGCTAGCAGTAGCACTATCTATTAGCTAAATGCTGGTAAAATATGCAAGTGGCTTGTAGATTTGCAAAACACTGGTAATCCTATTGAGTGGCTGGTAAAATTCAAAAATTCACGAGCCGTTTGGCTGGTGGACAAAAAGTTAAGTTTTGGACCCTGGTTTAAATGATAAGCCCACCTAGCATACTGCAAAATAAATGTATACTACTAATGCAATATGCAGTAGGTACTACATACTGCACACTCTGTTCCACAGTAGTATGTGGCGGTTCCGAACACAGCCTTACTTTTTTTTTTTAGGAAAAGCTTTATGCTAGTTAGTGGTAGTAGTCGTAGTATAAGTGTTATATGAATTCTTTATGGGGTTTTTTCTTCATTTTTGTAATTATGTATTTAAAAAAAAAAAAATCAGAATTACTGAAGGTATTTAAAATGTTTCTTCTGTTGTCTTCTTTTGTTCAGAAAGTTTGCATGACGCTGCTGAGTTGACTGCTCAGAATGAGAGGCCGGTTCAGGTTAAAGAGGAAGAGGAGGAGACTAAGAAGCAGCCTGCAGCTAAGAGGAAGAGAGGGCAGAGCAAGAGTCAGACAACAACTGAAAAAATGCCCAAAGAAGAAATAAAAAGTGGAGGTAAGGTGGATTTTATCGTCATCTCCGTTGTTTCTGTTGTATGTAATACCATAAGAAAGTGCAATAGAATGTCAAAATTGTTGAGCAACTGGTCACGTGACCCACAAAGTGCCTATGGCAACATCATCAGGTGGTTTTTGTTATTTTGAAATATATACATGTTAAAAGGACATGGTGTTACCTGAACGTCATATGAAATGTCAGTTGACAACATTAATGGTTTATGTCTTGTATCGTTGGCTGTTTAACAGAGGTTGTGAGGATGGTTGTCATGAAGGGAAAAGCTCCGGTGGACGTTGAATGTAAAGCCAAACTCGGAAAGGTACAGTGTGTGCTCAGTCCACGAGATATGAAACTCATGATTCACGTGGCTCATTCCTGCGGTTGGACACCTGTAGAAGCAAAGCACCGCTCCAGTTACAGTTCCTTTTGTGAGCATGACACATGTTTGTGGTTTATTATTAAGTACATGAGTGTGTTACTATTCTATTGAATGTCTGATCTTAAATCAAACCAGAATTTAAGTTTCAATATTTTACATGATTGTTGTAACCAGAGCAACGTCTTAGAAATATCCATTTGTGTGCGCAGGTCAAGCGCAAAAACTCATTTACACAGTAAATAGTAGGGGTGTAAGAAAAAATCGATACACTTGAGTATCACGATATTTTATTTAGCAATACTATATTGATTTTCAAAAACGCAATATCGATTTTTATTTTTTTATTTTTTTATTTTTTATTTTACGTGCAAATATTCATGTAAGACAGTGGTTGACGTTTATGTTGTGTTTAAACCCCCTACCACTAGATGGCTATGCTGAGACGCACCACTAGTGTCCTCGCCTAACAGTGCCTAGCAGAGCCTGACTTTTTGCTAGAAGCTAACAACGTAGCTATGGCTGAACTTTGGCCTACTTTAGCATATACACATTAGCTCACTAAGAACCTGTGAACCACAATCCCAAACTGGCAGTTTGATTTTCTGTGTACTGAATTGTTTACCTAAAGTAAACTTCTTTGACTTTTATGCACATCATGTCTTTTTTTAAATATTTGTTTTTCTAAAATTATACTTTAAAAAAATCCCAACACATCGCCTTATGCACAGTATCGAAATATATTGCAATATATTGAATTGTGACCCACGTATCGTATCGCCAGATTCTTGCCAATACACAGCCCTAGTAACTAACACTGTGGTTATTGATATTTAGTAACAGCAATAACGTTCAATGTAAGTTACTGAAATGAACATTTCATCAGTGCTATCACTGTTACATAAGAAAAATACCTAATAGGCTATGAATTTGTAAATCACGTCATTTTTGCTCTTGGGATCTAATTATGAAGTTTATTTTGAACATGTTAAAAACAAATAAAAAGATAAATAAGAATATGTACATTTCAGTACAAGCAAGAAAACCGAAAAAAAAACCCCAAATACTCAGCAAACACATTTTTCAAAATGATTGTAAATGATTCAAAAAAGGATTTCCATGTTCAAAATTAGTAATCATATGTATTTTTTTCTTTAATAACACAGCCACATTAGCACAAACAAGTAGAGCAGAAACGATTAGGCGACAGAATGACGATCAATCTGTTTTCTATTTTCATAATTGATTCATTATTTTATTATTTTTCAAATGTCAAATTTGCTGGATGCAGCTCTTTATAAATGAGGATTTACCGGTTGTTTTTCGTCATATGTGATAGTAAATAAAATATGTCCTAATTCTGGACTGCTGGCCGAACATATCAAGCAGTTTGAGGATGTCACTTTGGATTCTTGGTAGTTGTGATGGGCAATAACTAATTCTCAGATTAATCTATAATGAGAATAATTGTTATCTGCAATCCTAAAATCAGTAATTTTTGGTTTATCTGTAGTGCTTATAGAGCATTTTACACCGTTGTTTTTTAACGTGAAAAGGCCCTTTCTCAGATGATTGTTGTCTTGATAAACAGTATAAAAAGAAATTCAGCGTTTACAGGAACAACATGTTTTCAATGAATCAGATGCAGCTCCCTTCATTTGTATTAGTAACGGTTTCTTTTCTCTTTCAGGCTCATGTTTACAATGAAGGAAATGATGTTTACGACGTGATGCTAAATCAGGTAAAATATGTGATAACATTCCATTTTAATTTGACTCAAAAGGACCTGCCAAATGAATTAAAAAAGATATCCTAAAATGTAAGCAGGGAATTGTCTTACACTCAAAGCTGGAAGTGTTTTTTATTCAAAATTCATTCATTCAAATTGTATTTCCATAGTGAGTAGTGCTCAAAAAATAGTACTTGTGAATAGTTTAATACTAATAGATATTGTAATCACCCCGGTTTCAGGTACTGATGAATTAGAACAAAATGTATTTGCAATGTGGGACTCTGCATAGCTAATAAGCTAGCAGCTCTGATGCTGTATCCTACATGATATCGAAATCCAAAAAACGAAATCAAATGAAGGCTTTAAAATGACATGAATTGAATTTCCATTTCTTTCCAGTTTGATCTGTAAGAAAGTGAACTGGTCTTTAGGCTTGCTGTCTTATCTTGCAGACAAATCTTCAGTTTAACAACAACAAATACTACCTGATCCAGCTGTTGGAAGACGAGAACTCCAAGGCTTACAGTGTGTGGATGAGATGGGGCAGAGGTGAGTTCATGTGCCCGTGATTCTTAACATGTTTTATATAGATGTTTGTATTCATGCAGGAAATCAACAAACGCCTGCAGTTATGTAAACTAACTGATTCAATATATGTTGGTCTCTTTTAGTGGGGAAAGTGGGTCAAAGCAGTCTGACAGCCTGTGGTGTAGACCTGCTGAAAGCCAAAGATGTCTTCAAGAAAAAGTAAGATTGTGCACTTAGCAAAAAAATATTTCCAGATTTTGTGAACATCTGAAAACGTGCTTGTTTTGCCGTAGGTTTTTAGACAAGACCAAGAATGAGTGGGAACACCGAGCGAGTTTTGAGAAAGTAGCTGGAAAATATGACATGGTGTTCGTGGACTACAGCACCAATGAAAAGGCAAGGAGCAACGGCCAAGAACCAACGACTTGTGTTATCTCCTCGATATCGTCTATCAATATGTATACTGATTTATTTCACTGTTGCAGGAGAAGAGCCAAACAGCAGTGGATGCTGCACCCAAAAAGAGGCCCTCCAAGCTGGACGTGAGGCTCCAGTCGCTCCTGGAGCTAATCTGCGACCTCAAAGCCATGGAGGAGTGTGTGCTGGAGATGAAGTTTGACACCCGGAAAGCTCCTCTCGGTCAGTTTGACAGAATCAAAATCACAACAGAAATGGCATGGAATTTATTCTGTTATACTCTTTGAATTTCGACAAGGGCTGGGCAATATATCAATATCAATTGATATCGTGATATGAGACTAAATATCGTCTTAGATTTTGGATATCGTAATATCGTGATATGACACAAGTGTTGTCTTTTCCTGGTTTTAAAGGCTGCTTTACAGTAAAGTGATGCCATTTTCTGAACATACCAGACTGTTCTGGCTGTTTTATTATTTGCCTTTACCCACTTAGTCATTATCTCCACATTACTGATGATTATTTATCTCAAATCTCATTGTGTAAATATTTTGTGAAAGCGCCAGTTGTCAACCCTACAATATCGCCGCAATATCCACATCAAGGTATTTGGTCAAAAATATTGTGACATTTGATTTTCTCCACATCGCCCGGTCCTAATTTCTACTCATAAATATTTCTAGAATTCAACGTAATTCTTTATAGTGCACATTTAGAATTTAGAAAATATTCAAAGTGCTACTATGTGATCTAAAGATGCAACAAAACAAGTTTTCAAAGTCATCATTTTTGCTACCTGATTGTATGAGTAGATTCAGCTGGTGACAAACAAGTGACCAGTTTTTTTTCTTCTTCTTCTTATGGTGATTGTTGTGTTTCATATTTCGAATTCAGTGTTTTTCTTTCCACCTGTAGGCAAGCTGACCTCAGAGCAGATCCGTGCAGGCTACACGGCACTGAAGAAAATCGAGGACTGTTTGAAGAAGAAGGGCAGCAGCCGCGACCTGCTGGAAGCATGCAACCAGTTCTACACCCGCATCCCTCATGACTTTGGGTAGGCAATATGTTAGGGGTGGGAAGAGAATCAATTGTTTTCCCCAGAATGTTTTATTTATTTGATTTTTTTTTTTTTACCAATGGTTCACCTTAATATATTCTGTTTATACGGTACCGCTGACATCATCATATCCGTTTCCAGCAAAACATACTGAAAGAAGAAAATAGAGAAAGTCAATGTTCTGTTCTTCTTTACAAATGAAATAAATGTCAGACTGACTGACTGACATGTGATGTGCATTCTTCTTAGAAAACAATTAGTTTTTTACAAATGTCTCATGATAAATTGTCTTTAGAAGTGTATTATTTAACTCTCGAATCACAGTACTTCTAGAATCGCATTAAATGAAAATCGCAATACAAATCACATCGGCACCCATGTATGGTGAAAGAATCGGGACAAAAGCACATGGTTCCAGCCGTACAGAGATGCCCTAATGCTGTTGAGAAATAAATGTCTGAATGATGACAGGGAAACGTTTTGCATTGACCTGTCTCGCTGTGACTAAAAGATGTAATTCTCCAGGTTGAAAACTCCTCCAGTCATTCATACAGAAGATGAGCTGAAGGAAAAAATTGCACTGTTGGAGGTAAAGAGGTTCTCCATTGATTGAGAGATTTTAAATGAATCAACTTGGTCTACAATCATTCTGTTTATGTCTTCACTTGAATCTGTCATCCATACTATAATATCTATATCTATATTTCAGGCTCTGAGTGACATTCAGATAGCAGTGAAAATGGTTCAATACAGTGAAGAAAGTGACGAACATCCTCTGGACAGACAGTACAGCTCCCTCCGGTGCCAAATGCAGCCTCTGGCCTCCAGCAGCCATGAGTACATGGTCGGTGTTTTGCCTCTCATAGCTGCTCTAATGATAAAGGTCAAGGTTTAGCAGCCTGGACTAATACACTGCTGTTATGTTCATGGATGCAAGATGTATGTGGTGCGTTCATTATTTAACCAAGTCACTGAAACAGTATCATAACAGTCAAATAAAAAAAGCCAGGCGTGATGGGTGCAAGGATTCTCATTAGTATTCCCAGACCAAGTCAATAGGCGGATCGATCTGTTCTTGGTCAGTCAAATTGTACCAATAAGATCAAATCATCCAAGGCGACAAATATATTCCAGATATAAAATGTTGAGCTGTTACTTTAAACCTAGTGTTATCTAGAAAATCTTACATATACTTTAGTGAAATTGAAGTATCGATCTTGTATTATATAAATTGCACATGATGATTAAACTTTTTTAGTACTATAATAATAAAATGAATTGCTTTTTCAGTCCACTAGATGGACTGGTCAATCAAAATTGAAGTGAGATGAACAAACAGAGAAATAAATTTATTTAGATTAAAAACAGATGTTGATAAAGTTTTCCTTAATTTGGAGTTGGAAAAAAAGGTAATAAATTGCAATATATCGCAGAATATTGAAATGTGTTTAAAATTACAATAATATTGTATCGTGATAATATCGTATCGTGATAATATCGTATCGTGGGGCCTCTGGTGAGGCCTTTCTGTAGCAACTTCAAATGAATGCACTGCAGCCACAAGACGTATTAGGATTTGAATCACTCCTGTGGCTGCAAACTTTTACAAAGGAATTGGTTTCTAATTGGGTAGACCAAAATAGTAACCCAAATGACACAATGGGCCCTATTTTAACAATCTAAGCGCACGGCGTGCATTTAGGGCGTGTCCAAATCCACTTTTGCTAGTTTGACGGCGGGAAAAAAGGGTCCGTGCGCCGGGCGCGTGGTTCAAAAGGGTTGTACTTAGTGTCTTCATGAATTCATAGGTGTGTTTTGGGCGTAACATGCAATAAACCAATCAGAGTGTCATCTCCCATTCCCTTTAAAAGCCAGGCGCGTTTGGACCTTGGCACTTTGCTATTATGATGGCAGATTTGCACCGTAATATTTTTATTTGTAATGTTTTGCATGTTTGTGTGCTGCTGCGCTTCCCTGTGTGTGTGTGTAACAGGCATAGTGTGTGCGCGCTGTGCATGAGCCTAGGCGTATTTTACTAATTTGCTGTTAAAGTAACAATGAAATGCTGAGCTATTGACTTTAGACCAGGTTTTTGTTGGTCAATGGCGCCATCACTTTCCAGTGCCTAAAGATAGCAATACGCCAAGAATTCACCTGAACACACCTCCCTGTAAGACCAGCACGCCCATGGGCGCAAAGATGGGCGCAGGTGCATTTGCTATTTAAACGACGCGGGCGCTGGACGGGAAATTGACAACTGCGTCGGGCTTTGCGCTGCGCCGGGTGCAAGATAGGGCCCTAAAGCTGCAGTAACCTGAAGATGGTTTATGTAGCCAGTGTTGTTTCCTTATAAATGTTCCTCTTCTCTGTGTAAAGGTGATAGAAAAGTATCTACAGTCCACCCACGCCCCCACCCATTGTGACTACACCATGACTGTGCTTGACATCTTCTCAGTGGACAGAGACGGGGAGAGTAACAACTTCCTCTCACAGATGCACAACAGGTAAGTGGGCTCAGTGTTTGGATAACTTGTCAATACACCTGTAGGCTTTGATAAACACCATTACTGGTTCATGTTGCCTCAGATGGCATACCGTATGTGCTGTGCAGCTTTGCAATCTGCATTGCTACTAAGTTCCATATGTTCATTTCATATAGCCCATTATGTATGTGTGTGTGTGTCTTCCAGGACTCTGTTGTGGCACGGTTCCCGCCTGACTAACTATGTCGGTATCCTCAGTCAGGGGCTCCGAGTGGCCCCACCTGAAGCTCCCGTCACTGGTTACATGGTAGGATGGAGGGACAGAAAGATTCCTGCAGATACTGTTTTTCAATTGATGTTTGTCTCAACCCCCAGTCCTCTGCTTTAAAAACAAAAACAAGGTCATAAATAAAAAAAATAATGAAATCAATACATACCATAAAATGCATTTTGGCATCTATTAAATACATTATCTGGCTGTTATGTAAGGATCATATCGTACATTGATGCGAGGTCTAAGAACCACCCCATGCCATATTTACAGTAGAAACTTCTGTATTATTCAACAGATGATGATTGTGCTAAACATTTTGGAATTAAATTATTAACTATTCTATATTTTTGAATACAGCGTCCATATTTCGTATTCCAGTGATAATAATTTCCCTGATTCTCTGTTATCTAGTTTGGAAAAGGTATCTACTTTGCTGACATGTCATCAAAGAGTGGCAACTACTGCTTTGCCAACCAGAACAACAATGTGGGACTGCTGCTACTGTGTGAGGTGAGCTGATTCACTATTTTATGTGGCCAGAGTCAATGAGGTAGTAGTGCACATCACATCCTATATTTAGAACAGGTGCACAGGAACAACCGATTCAATGGGTGGAAAAAGTATTGGATATCAGATCCCAAACATGTATTTGACTGAAAAAGGCTCCAAGAGCAAATTGTGTCAGTAGTTGACAATGAAGCCAACATGATTTGAGCGTTGCATTACAAAAAAAAAAATGTTAGTTAGTTTCGATACCAATTTTATAAAACCCATTTTAACAAAAAGAAATTACAACATTACACATTACGGCACAACTCTTTTTATACATTTTTCGGCTTTAACTTTAGACAGCCAATCAGCAGCATTATAAGGTCTTGGTAGAAACATGCTGCATGCTTATTGGCTCAGTGACTCTGATGAGATTTACTCCTAAGGTATTTACATTTGGTTTTGAATGACGAGGCATTTTTTGACACTCGATATTAGGGAGGCAATTTGGTCGGTGCCTAAAAAGTATTGAATCCAGCCCTAGATGTGATGCAGCACTGTTTCAGTGTCCATGCCTTGTGTGTGTGTGTGTGTGTGTGTGTGTGTGTGTGTGTGTGTGTGTGTGTGTGTGTGTGTGTGTGTGTGTGTGTGTGTGTGTGTGTGTGTGTGTGTGTGTGTGTGTGTGTGTGTGTGTGTGTGTGTGTGTGGTCGCAGGTCGCTCTGGGAGACAGCAACGAGCTGCTGGATGCCCACTACGAGGCCAACAATCTGCCTGCTGGGAAACACAGCACCAAGGGCCTTGGACAGACCGGACCTGACCCCAAAAACTCTGTCAATCTGTTAGTCTCATTACACTCATACATTTCATACAGGCCACACATTGATTTAATTGTGCTTTCTGTTACACAACAAAAATCATTACATTATGTGAAAGGGGGAGTTTGTTAATTACATTAGTAAAGAGTACTATATATATATATATATATATAAATAAATAAATAAATATACATTTCAATAACAATATAATATAAAAACATTACAAGAAGAAGCCCATAAAGAATCTCTTTGAGGACTTCTTTCTTTAACTGCTACTTTGAGATTTATAGTTTAACTAATTTACAGTTGATTTAACAACCATCATACTCTGCTAATTGTGAAATAATTCCATTTCTAATTTCCTAGGGTTCATGTTTGTAAATGCTACAAAATAAGTGAAATGGTTTTACTCCAGACAAAGGCCGTTTGGAGTAGAACCATAAAAATGAAAGTCGAAATAGAAAATGCTGAACTCTGTTTGCTCTGTGGCCTCTAGTGACTCATCCTCTGATGGACTGACCTTGTTTTACTCTCATTAGTTCTGCCTTCTCTGCCGCTCTGCTGCCTCTTCTCTCTGTAGGTTTCTGTAGTCATCTGAGCATGCAACATTGCTAATTTCATCTAGTACCACCTTCAAATCCAAGTCGGATCAGCCTCAATAGAGCATGCTGTTTTTTTTTTTCTTCATGGTTTAGCTAGAGCTGCAGTGATTAGTCCATTAAACAACGATTGGATTAGAAACAATATAAAAGTGGAATATCTATGTACATAATGATAGACCTTACTTTTAATTAAATGGGAGCTCCTTTTTCCGGGTTGTCAACAATTAGAAACATAATTAATGGGCAACTATTTCGATTTTTCCGTCATATTTTTCTACGTTCTCAAATGTGAGAATCTGCAGAATGATAAAGGCAAATAATAGAACAAATACAACAGTCTGGTAAGTTCAGAAAATGACATCACTTTACTGTAATGCAGCCTTTAAAGGGATATTTCACCGTTGGAAAGATGAATATATCTTTAAATTGGGTCACTTATGTAGTAGAAATCTGAATTTGTTTTAGAAATTGGTGGCTTCTAGGCCGAGAAAAGCCAGAAAATGTGTTTTTGGCTCATGTGAATGAAAGACACCAAATCCCAGAATGCACTTGCTTCGCTGCTTTAGCGTATACTCCCAAACCACGCCTACCGTTTACAGACAGACAGACAGACAGACAGACAAACAGTGAGACAATCAACTCAACAAGTGTGTTTTGTTGTCATGTCAACCATATACAACAAACAACGTTTCACCGCGGCTCAAGTGGTGTGACACATTTAAAATATATAAAAACGACATTATATAAAAACGACATACGAAACAGGCTACATTTAGTGCACACGCACCGTAAAGTTCAGCTAACGCATAGCTACTAGCAATAGCGATTGGTGGGCTGTGGTATAAACACCGAGTATAAACAGTCAACACAGCCGTAAATTTGCGTGGAATGTAGAATGGTCGGCATTTAACAGTCACAAACTCCACCAGCAGTTAGCAGTTCGTTGGATACAAGCACCCCATTTCTGCACCAGGCAGTCCGTGTTAACACAGCACACCTCGACTAGCTAGTCTTACCCAGCGACAGAGCAGCAGGCTGGATAGTCTGGTACAGTAATATTTCCACAACAACACTGGACTCGCACTGGGAGTTTTGTTGGATATTGGACTAAGTTGGATGTAGTCCAGTTTGTTGTCTGATGAGCGGACACTCGCAAGCAGGATTGATGGAACAGGTGGCCGGCTAGCGTTAGCTTTCCACCGACACATTCGTTCAAGTTTCCCTTTATCACACGCGTGACGTCACCCAGCCCCCCATTAAAGAAGAATTCCGGTCAATTTCAACATGTAGCTCTGATGTTTGGAAATTTGGAATGCTGGCAGTAGCAAAAAAAACTCAGAAGGAATCACTGCACATGGGTAGGCACTTGTAATAACATTTTGAGCATGTTTAGAGGCTAAAAACACGTTTAAAATTTGCCCTGTTTAAGCCTGTTGGGTGCTAACGCTGGTAGGGGGATAACACGGTGTAGGCAGCACCGATTGTTTTAGTTTTTCTTGCTACTGACAGCACTCCAAATGTTCAAACAACAGAGCTACGTGTTGAAATCGACCGGAATTCTCCTTTAATGTCCAAATCTCCCCAAAATGGTCTCAATCGTTTGTGCTACGTTTGTGCTGATTTGTGCCGTTAAAAGAAACATTTGTGCTACTTCAGTTTTTACGTTATCAGGCTACATTTGTTACACGGCTACTATTTGCGCTGCAAAGGCTTCTGACACCAGGCATCACTCAAACGTGGTCATGAACACTTAATCCTATCAAAAAAAACTAAACCCAAATCCAACGATTATATAAGTTATCTCACATTAACGTTTTCTTCTTCATTGGCGCCTATGGCGAGGAAAAAGCTTAACGTGGTTTAATGTACCTAAACAATGATTTCCAAATGTCTCTGTCATATTGCTCCTCATAACCACTGAAAACCGTCAAAAAATCAAACCCAAATTCCAATTATTATGGACGTTATCTGACATTAAGCGTTTCTGCTTCACATTTTCAGCAGGGCAGCGGAGCGGCTGTGGGTTGACTCTTCACGGTTCTCATGGGCTTTATAAGTCCTAACATGAAAAGGCTTAATGTGGTTTAATGTACCTAAACAACGATCAATCATCACGAAATGTCTCTCTCATATTGCTCCTCATAACCACTGAAAACTGTCAAAAAATTTAACCCAAAGTCCAATTATCATAGACGTTATCATTAAGCGTTTCTGCTTCATTAAGGCTATTGTAAGGGAAAAATGTCCCATTCATGGGAGTGATGGCTGGTGTCAGAAGCCTTTGCAGCACAGATAGTAGCCATGTAACAAATATAGCCTAATAACGTAAAAACAGAAGTAGCACAAATGTTTTTTTTAACAGCACAAATCAGCACAAAGGTAGCACAAACGATTGAGACCATTTTGGGGAGAGTCAGACATTAATGGGGGGCTGGGTGACGTCACGCGTGTAACCTATAAAGCGTTATAACTTAAAAAACATAGTAGCACAAATGTTTTTTTTAACAGCACAAATCAGCACAAACGATTGAGACCATTTTTGGGAGATTTGGGCATTAATGGGGGGTGATGTCACTGGCCAGAAAATGTAAAGTTGAATTACTTAAAATCCTTAACAGCACAAACGATAATTTTTACGGCACAAACGAATAGCAGTGTTTTTAATAATTTTTGGATGACATGGGGGGCCAGCTTCACGCAGGTCGATATCTAGCCTCATATCACGATATCGATATAAGATCGATATATTGCCCAGCTCTACTGTGCGGGCACTTTCATTGTTTTCTGATGTGTTATAGACCAAACGTTTAATAATTTGCCGATTAATTGATATTGAAAATAGTAGTTAGTTGCAGCCCATCATCTACTGTACAAAAGAACTGCGACAATTAATCAATCGATGGGAAATTAGTCACTGACAATCAGTCGTTTCTTTAAGCAAATATGCCCAAATCTTCTGGTTCCAGCTTCTCCTATGTGAATATTTAATGGTTTCTTATGTCTTCTATGATTGTAAACTAAATATCTTTTGGATTTGGACTGATGGTTGCACAAAACAGAATATTTGAAGACGACATATCGGATTTTCTTTTCACCATTTTCTGGACCCAAAGATTAATCAATTAATAGAGAAAATAAGTGTCGGATTTATTGATAATAAAAAGAATTGTTAGTTGCAGCTCTAACTATGACTTGATATTGTTACCAGCTAGGGGTGCATGACATATGGACTCAATATCGTTATCGCAATATCACGATGTGCAATATTATATCGAAGGTGTTGCAACAAGTATGCAATGTTTTGATTATTTTGTGGAGCGCTGCGTCCCGTCCGTTGGCTGTGTGGCTTAGTTGTGTTTGATTTAGAGCCAGCTTGAAATGCTATAATGGTCATGTTTCATTGGCCAGTTACCGTGCCACTTGCACATGTGGGTCCCCTACGTGACAAACCCTATGGAGCGTACCACATGACGTGTGTGCATATTTCAACAGAGTGACAGTGTAAGTGAAGAAATGGATAGAGACAAAAAAAACAAAAACGGAGCGAATCAGAGAAGGGAAAGAAAAGAAGGACCTAAAGAGAGAGCGAAGGGAGGCAGTGGAGCAAAAGAAAGAACACAAAAGTAAGAAAATTAGTGTTGCTCAGGGAGAAGACGAAATAACAGAGATTGAAGAGGAAACTTTAGTGGCCAAAAGTAATCCCATCCCGCACCTATTTCTCACCGGTAGCTATCCCGCAACTTTATAAACGAGGCAGAGTTTGGAGTCGGAAATATTGAATATTTTTCATCCAAGACCGACCTGTGGTCCAGCTGCACTACGGAGCCGTACATAAGTCTCAGTGTGCACTATGTTGTTGTGAATCTATTTTGATGCGTTTTCCCATAACTTTTGTAATTTGACATATGTTTAAAAATATCGAAATAAATATCGATACTGCATTATTCATAATCGATATCGCAATATCACATGTTGTCAATATCGTGCAACCCTACTACCAACCATTTTCTAAAACATATACTTTTTTTTGATTAGATTTCCCAGCAACTGGTTTCAGTTCATCTCTGCAAGTTGATTTTCATATTGTGCTGCTGGCATGAACTGAAACCAACTCTCTAAAAGAAGAAGTATGGTAAAGACAGTATGGCAATTACATAATGTACTTATGTGTCCTTGAATAAAACTTCACATTTGTATTCCTCTCTCTGTCTTTCTCAGGGATGGTGTGACCGTGCCGATGGGGCCGGGGGTGAAGACGGGGGTGGGTAAAAACAACTCTTACTCCCTCCTGTACAACGAGTTCATCGTTTACAACCCTGCCCAGACTCGCATGAGGTACCTGCTGCGGGTCAAGTTCAACTACACCTCACTGTGGTGAGGCCGTTAACAAACGGTATAGATGTCTGAAATCTGGAGGTTTTCGGTCAATTTGCCCTTTACAAAGCAGGGATTATATATTCCCTAGTCATTCTTAGTATACAGTTAGAGGGGAAAAGGATGTTAAACCTGAATACTGCTGATACTGGGTGGGTGGTTAACAGACATCTTTACTTTCTCGGTGATGTAGAGCTGCAAGAATTTGTCATTTGGCAACTGTTTTCAACAATCAGTCAGTCAGTCAGTCAGTGCCAAAACATTATTGCTGATATATATCTGATATCATTGGGTTTTAAACGGTTGGTGGAAGAACACCGACAAAACTGCTTTGACTTCTTTCCTCAGCGGGGTTTCTCTTGTAGTACAACATTGCATCTCCGTTCTTTTTGAGTCAGAAAATGATGTTCGGGCTCTGTCAAAAAAACTCTGAACATGAACAGATGGAAGCGTGAGATCCTAAGATGAGGATAAACCTGTGTGAAATTAGGAAATACACGGAACATTTTGCACTACTTTTTGTCCATGGTTCGTAGGTCTTCATATCAATGTAAACGGTATTCTATTGCCTTTTGGTCTCTGTTTTGATGCTGTATGAAACACTAATGGCTTTGTGGATCGATTGGATTATCAGCATCTGGATTTAATTACGTAACAAAATGATTTGGAAGTTCTTTAAGCAGGTTTGCCGTGGGCATTTATACTAAATAATTACCTACACTTTATTGAATGTGTCTTTTAATGCTGAGAAAAACAGAAACGGAATGCCTTTGTTTGTTTAGATAATTGTCAGCTCAAATGTCTGTATGGTGGAACATGCACTGCAAAACAACAAATACAGTACAACATGTTTTTAATATTAATTTCTGTTTATGAAAAACTTAGAGAAAGACAAGATTCTGTAAAAAACATAATCATTCCTTTATTGTCACTTAAAACAGGAGCTACAGTACATACATAATAATAAAGTACATTTTCATTGCGGGTACAGCTTGGAGTGTCGGTCTGTGTGTGTGTGTGTGTATAAACGTATTTAGTGTATACAGTTTCACCTCCTCCCCAGCAGGTAGAGGAAGATGAGGACAATGTCCAGGTAGAGCATGAGAGCAGCGTTGATGTATTCCTCTGGATCCAGACGATAGCTCATCTTCCCCATCATCAGCTGACAGTCGACCATCAGGAACTGAAGGGAGGGAGAGGAGGAGGAGGAGGAAGAAGTTAGGACAGGGTGAGGGTGGAACATTAAACAGTCGACCACAGAATATCACAAAAGCTAAAGTTATAATAATAATTTAAAAAAACTATTCCAATAAAAAAATATCAGTTATTTCCTGTAAACTGAAATGTCTGAACAGCAGCATCTACATATTACACCTTCTACCGTCATGTTAAATAAAAATAAATGAAAACTCTACATTATTCCAGCATTTATCTTATGAAAAAACAGTAAATATCATAAAAAGAGGAATAAAAATGTTAAACCAAACATTCAACTAAATATTGCACATTAGATTAATCGCTGTCTTCACGATTAGTTAATCACATTCTTTCAAATCTCGATTTTGATTTGAAAACGATTCATCGTTTCAGCCCTAGTGTAAATCAAATGAATGATGGCGGAATTCCTTTTAGCTGCTTTAGTTTCAGGGTCCTGGTATTGTGCGTGCTGGCTCGCTGCCACACTGTCACGGCTTAATACTCGAATAGAAGGTTGTGGCTAGAAGGGATACGGCTACAGCGTTTAGCTGAGAAAAAGTGAGCGTCATGCGGCGGCAACAACTAAGTTTAGGCAACCAAAACAACTAGTTAAGTTCAGGAAATATATCGTGGTTTGTATTAAAACACTCCGGAGGAACAAACACGCATTTCCTGGGTGACAGTATTAAAAAGATTTTGCTTCCTGTTGTAGCTGTATCCCTTCTAGCCACAACCTGAATAGAACAGAGCCACCGTTGATGTTTTAAGTTACACCTGTGCTTTTCCTAATATGACAAGCCTGCTGTAAAAAAGGTCTAATATACACATGTATACAGCATATTTAATTAAGTGTCTTCTCTGACAGCTTATTCCTCTTGATGGATAATAAATGTCCTTTTTGCTCAGTCACCCTTTACTATTATTGCTTACAGATTGATGATTTCACTTAAAACTTAGAAGTTGCTTTGTGTGTGTGAGATCGGATGAATTCCCAAAAAAAAAATCCCATTTTATCTTAGTTATTACATCCACTTTCTGGCTTGTTGACCGTTGCACTCACTTAGACTTGGTTGCCTTCAAAGCCCCTACATACTAATCGTTCACAAAGGTTTTCTTTTATTTGGCCTGATCAGATCTCTTCGTGACTTTATCTCTGCTGAAGCTGTTAATTAAAGCACCCATGTGGGGGTGCAGGGCCTTATATTCACCGCTGTACCCTTATTTGCTCTAAATAAAACCAATTCATGAAGTTAAATGTAAAAAAGAAAAGTGGAACTGTGCAATTTGACGCCACACAGAGCTTAGGAACCTGCAAAACAGGTTGTATGTTTTGTCTGATGGCAGTAAAAGCTTTTACAGGGTATCAGTGATAGAACTGTTTAACATACTGAGGGGACCAGGACAACAGAAGAACCTGTATTAGATATGTTTTTGTCCTTCTACTTTATACGCAGGGAAGTGCTGTATAAGTCTTGTTTGTAAATCCCTTTAGACAGTAGTATTATTACAGTTTTTTACAATCACTTTGGCACTAATTTCAGAACCTTGACGTCATTTTTCAAAACTCTAGACACAAAACTCCCAACCAATGATCAAAATACACATTTTTCAAAACTCTAACACTTTTTTCAGTTGCTTGGATACAATACACATAAACCAAAGATCATTTGTTCATTTAACAAAGATCACCTGTTCAATACGACACAACTTAACATCAAAGTACTACGACTTCAAAAGGCAATTCACACATTACATTTCAGATGATTGTCTATTCATTCCATTACAATGATCTAACTATCAATCGATACAACTACTCAAAATGATAAGTAACTGTTGCATTACTCTTAATGCATAGTTGTATGGAAACAGTCAAACAATATTCCATGTTTAGATCATGAAAGTTTCAACATAACGAGATTCATTGTCACCAACTAGTGTGGAGCATGAACCAATTAGACTACATTATCTATGGATGTAATATTCTTTACTGTAATGTACTACTGTTTACCATACACTGTTTCTATGGTCCATGTACTACCTTTCAGACTATTTACAGTATTGACAGTACTGCACTGTATGGATGCAGGCCCTTAGAATTGCTGGTCCAATTCTGCCAACTCGTTACTGATGATTGAGATATATAATGTATATATACTTTGTATATAAAGTACTGTGTGTGTATATATGTATATATATATATATATATATATATATATACTGCTCAGTGGCCAGCAGATCAGACTGGGGTTGTACTGGGCAGCTTCCAGGTGTGAATGTGGAACTGTGTGAATGTGACAGGTCGTCGTTGCAAATGAGAAGTTGTTCTCAATCGACTTACCTGGATACTGTAAATAAAGGTTAAATACAGCATATATATATTTAATTTAATTTAAATTTTTGTTTTCGTTCCACATTGGTCTGTAGTATTCTCTCTACTACTGCAGTACTTTTACAGGGATGTATTTACATCTAGTACCATGATGAAACATGTATCACCTATTTTGTACTACAATATTAAATGATTGTACGATCAATAACACAGTGAAACTATGGGTAGCTTGTGTGTGGGTGATCTAAAGTAACGTTTCAATGGTATTTCACAATCAATTAGTTTTGTGAACCAATGATTGTGCAAGTGCAATATTTCTTTAAAGATATGAATGCACAATGCAATGTTTTAAACATTGGACAGCCTGTGTTACAAGTAATGACCGTTTTGAGTTTTGTGTCTAGAGTTTTGAAAAATGACACCAAGGTTCTGAAATTAGTAGCAAAGTGATTGTAAAAAAAACTGTATCATATATATGTATACATTGTTCTTTTCTCCCATACCAGTGAATACAGCAGAGCACCCAGACATCCGTAGACGATATCCGTGATGTAGGAGTAGTAGAAGGTGCAGAAGAATCCAAACATGATCATGTCCACAACCAAAATCAGCAGAACGCCGTAGCAAATAGTGAAATCATAACGAGTCTGCAAATAACACAGCAACACATTAGTACATTCATTGATTTCATTAATACATTATTTGTCCATATATTGCATATACTATACAGCTGCTTTTAAGTACATTTTTCATTATCTTCAAATCCGTGGATTTTCTTTACAATAAAGCAAACATATATTACAGACCATACATTATATGTTGATCAATATACAATGCATACATGCATTTATAAAATAAGTTTTTTTATATCCTGAAAAATTGCACATCCCACCTACAATATACTGTACACCTAGGCATTTTAATATTTTTTACAACCCATATTTATAATTTTGTATTGTTTGTTTCCTTTTCTAATTCTTATTTTTACTCTTATTCTAATCATCTCTGACTTTTTTTTTTTTCCTCAATCAACTAATTGTTTCAGCTCTACATTAACATTCCGCCTCTTCTGATATTTTCCAGCGCTTGCAACACGTATCGTCCTAAAGTCAAATATGGATTTTCTTCACAAGAAACAGTTGAGAGCTATGACGTCAAAACTAAGGCAACTGAAAAGTCTGCACATAGCTTTGCCTAAAACAAGCTGAACATGATGTCTGTATACAGGAAGCGTTTAGAAATGCAGCTGTTTGGCTCAGCCTGGCTGTCTGACCTGTGCAGAGAATGCAATGATGGTGACAGAAATGGCCAGCGTGGCTCCCATGGTGATAACCACAGCAGTGGTGTTGTAGAAGGAGGCGGTGGTTCCCACCATGTATGACAAGCTCAGGGTGACCACAACCTGGAGGCACAACATTCAGTGCATTAGACATCGCCGATATCATCTCACAAAGCCTTTTTTCCATAGTTTGCTTCATAGATAGCGTCACAAGTTGAACTGCTTGAAACAGAGACAGATTGTTTTTAATAAATATTTATATGTCTTTAAATAATTATAGTCTTTTATAGACCTTAATGAAAAATGTGTTAAGTGCAGACATGCTTTTTTTTCTACCAGAAGCCCTGCTGGGTGAACACTCCTCCTCCTAGCCCTGGCAGTGTGTCTCTGCATTGTGTATTTAATGATCACCATACAGGAAGAGCCTGTCCTCATTTCACATGCCAACAAAACCTCAACGACTCACAGTGAATCTGTGTGTGTGTGTGTGTGTGTGTGTGTGTGTGTGTGTGTGTGTGTGTGTGTGTGTGTGTGTGTGTGTGCATGCGCACACACTGAGGTTTTCATTTGGAAACAATAGAAAATGTACCAGAGCCCATTTAAATGTAAAGAGGCCAACATGTTTTACCATTACTACTTCAATGTCTTTGCTGTACTGGAATATAGTATATATTTGTTTATGTAGACATATTTTTGGAGTAATTATAGTTAATACTTTTACTTCTACTTGGGTAGTTTTTTTTTTTTCTTCAGAAAAGTGCTCTTTATTGAACAACATTTAGTTGAGACACCATTTGCCTCCTTGACCCTTTTCACTTCTCTTTATATAATGTGACTGTGACCTCAGGTGTTTCATATCCTTTATATATTTCCTTTTAAACTACAAAGCGATTCTTTTATCATATTGTCAGGGTAAACTGTCCTTTAAGTCTATCATTAAAATGTTTTGTTTTAAAAGGTCCTATGACATGCTGCTTTTTGGATGCTTTTATATAGACCTTAGTGGTCCCCCTAATACTGTATCTGAAGTCTCTTTTATATAGACCTTAGTGGTCCCCTAATACTGTATCTGAAGTCTCTTTTATATAGGCCTTAGTGGTCCCCTAATACTGTATCTGAAGTCTCTTTTATATAGACCTTAGTGGTCCCCTAATACAGTATCTGAAGTCTCTTTTATATAGACCTTAGTGGTCCCCTAATACTGTATCTGAAGTCTCTTTCCCGAAATTCAGCCTTGGTGCATAATTACAGCCACTAGAGCCAGTCCCACAATGAGCTTTACTTAGGATGTGCCATTTCTGTGTCTGTAGCTTTAAATGCTATTGAGGAGGAGAGAGGGGGGGGGGCAAGTTGGAGGGTGGGGGTGTGGCCTTGACCAACTGCCATGCTTCGCTTGTTTTGAAGCCATGATGTCTCTCTCTCATGGGCGGGCCAGATTCTCTGGGCGGGCAAAGCAGAGAAAGGGGAGGTAACCTTTCCTCTTATGACCTCATAAGGAGGAGATTCCAGATCGGCCCATCTGAGCTTTCATTTTCTCAAAGGCAGAGCAGGATACCCAGGGCTCGGTTTACACCTATCACCATTTCTAGCCACTGGGGGACCATAGGCAGGCTGGGGGGACTCATATTAATGTTAAAAAAACCTCATAAAGTGACATTTTCATTCCATGGAACCTTTAATATTGGTGACTATCTATATTGTGTGAAAGGAATCCCCCCCAATTAGATATTTGGGGTTTTATGCTCCTGTGTTTGTAACTCACCAGTCCCACGATGTTCCAGGGGTGACGGCGACTGAAGGACTTGCAGCAGCTGAGGGCGGTGGCGACCACGAGGAAGATGATGACGGAGCTGAGGTAGACCCCCATGTTGGCCTGCACCGCTTCTTTGATCACACTGGAGAAGGTGAACAAACACACCACACCGAAGGTGAACAGCAGCTGGAGAGTCAGGATGCTGAACACCTGCACAGGGAAACATGAACAACAAGCACTTCAATATCTTTCAGTCATATTCTGCACAGCAACTGATCTTATAGGTGTATATAAATGTTTTCAGGTAAAACAGCTTTGACACTCGTGATCTGTGTGCGGGATTTATGGATTCGAAAAATGATTTTTCCTTGGCCAAGCGTTTATTAAAAGAGATTGTTGGATTATTACACTTTCCAGCATGCACTACATCAGACCTAGCCTTCCAGAAATCCTGTAAATCATCTTGCTATCCTTGAAATTTCTCTCGCGACCAAGAGAGGCTCTTGACTAGGGCCTGCACAATTAATCGCAAATTTTATGCAATCGCAATATGGACTAGTGCAATATCCAAATCGCAGGGGGGGGGGCAATATTTGTTTAAAGGCTAAATATGTGTCAAACTGTTCTGAATGAAGTATTGTGGTGCTGCAGAGACGTCCCGGCCTACAAATCCTATCCTACAAACTAAAAAAACATCTTTGTTTGGTACAGATCCTCACATAAATCACACTATATCATTTGAATTTTTGAATTTTTTATATTTTTAAGAATAATGTTAAAAGTATAATTCCCTCCAATATCATGAATAAAATCGCAATCGGAATATCAGTGAAAATAATCGCAATTAAATAATTTCCTCATATGGTGCAGCACTAGTCTCGGTTTGGTTTTACTATCCGGGTGTCGGAATAAAGCGCCCACAGCAAGTCATACAAACCTTTCTAACAAATGCTCTTCTCACTGTCTTGTCATCAAAAGAAGATGAGGCTATCAGGGGAGTTGTGTCCGACGAGGCCTCTGGGATGATGTCCCGGAAAGACTCGTACCCAGTGGTAGGCTGATGTGTGTACGTTGTATCTGTTTTGGGTGGAGGGTACATTGCCGGGGCGGCAGAGTAGGGTGGAGGTTGCTGTCCTCGGTAGGAGTATAACGGTGGTGGAGAGGACGCATCATAACCAGGAGCGTCCTGTGTCTCTGTATCTGACATTCTGATGGGATGTCAAACTGTGGGCCAAAGACAGAAGTTCAGTCACATAAAAGGATCAGCTTATACAAAAGCAAGCACAGGTCTGATGGGATACATTCTGTCTAGCAGCTGCAGTGGGAAGTTCCTGTTTTACCTAAATACACCATGAATTACCATAAACTGTTAATATTAATGGCCAACGCATCCGGTTCGGCGAAGTCCTGCAAATGCGGAAGTGCCTTTAAACCTGCATTCTATCTGAATTCCAGCAGGGGGCGACACGTGCGGTTGCAAAAGGTCGGTTTCTGTAGAAGTCTATGAGAAAGTGACCCACTTCTCACTTGATTTATTACTTCAGTAAACAGTTTCATAATGAGTTTATGGTCTCAGTCGCTAGTTTCAAGTCTTCTGCAACACAGAATGAATCATTTTTTGAATTATGGTCTCGTTGATTTTAAAATCTGCGATAAAGCAGGGGGTGTTTCAGGGCGTGGCTATGATGTGAAAGTGTGTAACGTAACGTAGAGTGTAAGCAGCTCCTCCCTCACTCTTCCATCATCACATCCGCCAACCAGGATGGCATCGCCCGTAACCGCAAACTCGACGACCCATAGCAGATCTCCACAAACCAAAGGGTGACGTCACACGTGCTCTGTCCAGTCATAAACAGTCTATGTGATTTACTCATTACCTTTGGTGTCTGAACTGAAATGACAATCTGTCTCCCAAATGTTCCGTCTTTCTCTGTTGGTTTCATTTAATGAAACACGGGTAATTTTTCAATATCTGTCGCCAGTAAGTACAGGGTTTCTTACATCAGAGCTGTTTGTTTTTGTTGTTTTTTAAATACAAGACCTGCTGCTGACTCGTTGCCCAATAATGGTGTATACATTAGGAAGTAAAACTCCAGCTGTGGGGACACTGGTTTTACACTCAGCAAACATTGTGGGAAAATACAAGTGTTGTGTCCTGTTATAGGCTATGTTTTTTTTTTTTTTTTTTTTTTACAAACACCCTGGTTTTTGATTCTCCAACAGTAATGATATACCCTGTAAATATACCTGGATTTGTATCTAGGGTTGAATTTCCAGAGCAGCAAGTTATAGTAACAAGACAATAGATTCACAGCAGACATTTTAATGCAGAATTTACATATTATATGTAAATTCAAAATGTTATATAAGTTACATATTAAAATGTACTTCAAATGTAGTATCAAAAGTAATCATTGAACTGACAATCTAAAACTCAATCTAACTCAAAATACTATTAATGACATTTGTTTTATAGAGCCATTGTTGCAGTTATACTTGCTGCACCCTACTTCCTTTTCTCCTTTCTTGTTCACCCAAATCACACAAAACAAATCGGATGTACCACAGCGGTGTGTTTTGTTTGGGGGGTTTTTAGGTAGGTGTTTTGAAGTTTTTATCACTGCCCGCACAAGTACCATGTATCTTAAAGAGTATAGGAGTAACTGGCAAAATATATTTTTTTGTGATTAGAGTATAGACCCTTTTAAAAGATCATTTTTTGGGCTTTTTAGACTTTATTTCCACAGGACAGATGAATACATGAAAGGGGAGAGAGAGAGAGAGAGAGGGGGGGAATGACATGCAGCAAAGGGCCGCAGGTCGGAGTCGAACCCGCGGCCGATGCGTCGAGGAGCAAGCCTCTATATACGTGCGCCTGCTCTACCAACTGAGCCAACCCGGCCACTAAAAGATTATCATTAACCAAATAATGTTTGCTTTCTTGTTGAAAGTACCAGTAAAACAAATAAAAAGCAGAGTAAACAGTAGGTATTGCTTTAAGACTAAAGAATAGAGAATAAAGTCGAATGTTCTTCTTACCTTTCCTGCTGGGTTATAGTTGTGTCTGACACCACACACTGTGCTGTTTGAGATGGAGATGATACACAACAAAAATATCTTGCGTGGTGATTGTACATTTAGTTCATTTGTTCCACCAATCGGGTGTAGAGTTTCACTTCCTGGCAATTTGAAACAAAAAAGATTCTCTGTCTGCAAGGACTCACGGTGCGGAAATCTGAAACACCACCGTTGCTTCATACTTCATCAGAGGTCATCAAAGTGGGGTCTAGGGACTTCCAGGGGTCCACACGTCAGTAACACAGGGACCCCAACTAAATGTAACTTTCCAGACTTGAGTACAATGAAAGTATAGTATACATATAAACTGTTTATTATACTGCAACTTTCACTGTTTACCCTGGGATTGTCACTGTCACTAAAGATGAGACAATTTAGGACACATTATTATCCGATTTGTGTCTGGGAATACTTGACCTGAAAATGTTTCGTGTCAGCTGTCGCCAGGCAGAAATTGCAATTGCAGTAATAAGTGCGTAGTCCGTTCCCAGTCCTCTGACTCATTGCCCCACATCTCAGATTTCTTTCAATAAATTCAAACTAAAAGTGAAAGTAAATGGCGATTCAGTCAGATTACAGTATCAGGCTAATAACAGATGACATGTCATGTGTATTGTTTGTGTCAATACTGCATGATGTAATTTAATTAGATTAGTCATTTAAGAGTAAGGCTTGTACTTTAACATGAAGGTAGTATTCCCTACTGCATACAGTACATATGAGAATAAGAGGTCGTTCTTGACTTTCATGGAACAGTAGATGTTCAAAATAGCATTTTTTTTTTTTTTTCTCATCCATGTTAGCTTAAAGGTTTAAACTAAAAGTAATTGTTTTTAATCTTGGAAACAGCAGGGACCAAGGCAGAGGAAGAGCATGTAATACCATTGAAAGCTCCAGAACAGCCACTGAGTGGACCTTGTGTTCAGATTTTCTTTCGTCATTTGCATTCATTTTCTAAAATAAAAATCAATTCTGAACTAAAAGTGCAACTATAATGGAAAGTTACCATGCTGAAATGTCAACATCGATGTGCATTAAAGGGACAATAAATCAAAAAGTAGTAAGTAATAAGTCAAATCAAACAGGCAACGTTGGTACATATTTTTAAAACGTGGAATTTAGAGCTGAAACGATTAGTTGATTTATCGATCGAGTATCTACAACTACATTTATAATCAATTGTTTCAGTCACTTTCCAGATTCAGCTCGGCACATGTGACGATTTCTTCCTTTTCTCTGACATATCTCACTGTGAACTGAATACAGTATGTGGGTTTTGGACTGTTGGACAGAAGAAGCAATGTGAAGATGCCACTTTTGATCTCTGGGTAATTATTGAGTCTTTCAGTTTTCTGACATTTGACAAAACAATTCGAAAAATAATCTGCAGATTTATCATTAATGACAATAATCATTAGTTGCAGCCCTAACAGAATTAAAGCCCATATTTGCTAAATTGTAACCGTATCTTTAGTTTACTTTAAAAGATTTCAGAAGTTTGTCAATTATTAAATAAGACAAAGTGCCACTCTTTTTAAAAAAAAAGTAGTTAAAAGATTAGATAAGTGTAATTTAAATTCTCATCATACAGCAACTCAATTCTTCAGGACAGCGTGTCCTGTTACTGGACAGGACGAACAACCACAAAACACATCACTGACACTTAAAAAACACAAAACAGACGGTCACACAACATCTCTCACACATATTTATTGTAAAAAATACATATAAAAACGATTTCTGAGACATACAAAAGATTGGAGCTTAGAAACAGTATATTGAACAGACAAAGACCAAGCCATTTTCTTAAATTGCATTACATATTTACAATTTAATAAATAAAATTCAATTTGTTTTTGTTTTGTTTTTTTATACCAGAGTAAAGGCAGATTGTCCATATATTGGGGCTGCAGATTCTCATCTAATACACTGACCTCAAAGCACAGGGCAGATGGAGAATCAGTGCCCTGCGATCCAAGACCAAGGATTTAGGGACATTTATACAAAAAAAGCGTCCTTGGTTGGAGAAGAGCTAGTTAACACAGAGTGTTTAGTAAGCATTGGTAAAGATTGAGGTATTGCACCACACAGCTTAGAGGGGGGTAAGAAAGTAAATAAAGAGTAATGTGGGGTTTTAGATTGTCTATTATCATTATCGACAACCCAACCACCACCACCAAAACCCCCCCGCCCCCCCTCAAACACACACACAAACAAACACCCCCATCCCTCCCAGCCAAAGTATACAACATCATAACTTATCACCACAACAAATGTAACATCTAATGATCAATGCACCTCGTCTTCTGCACTCTCTCACACAATGCCCCCCCCCCCTCAAATGCACAGACGGACTTTTGGCATTATTTTTCTATTCTCCGATATACAAAAAATAAGAAACATGCACAGGGCTGCCCTCTAGTGGCCGGACAAGTCGTAGCACCTCAGACTGCAGAACATCGGGGGACCAGGAAAAAGAAGAGAGGCTGGGGTGAACAAACTAGCCAGTAGGAAACCTGTGCACTGGGCTAACCACCAAACGGATCCATGCCACTTGTGAGCACAGAGATTTAAACACATGGAACAGGCAGCGAAAGCAATCAATTCATGTTTTTGTTCTTTCCCCTGGCCTGTGTACGACCTGTATCAGTCAGCATCTGTTGAGCAGCTTAACTGTTGGGCTTCCACCTCAGTTCAGCCCAAAAAAACACTACAAATACCTGCTTGCACACGAAAAACCCTTCACCAGGCAAAGGCAATCAACACACACACAAAAAAGGCAAAGGGAAGCCATTTAACACATTTAGCAATAGTTATGATCATAATGTGATGAGATAATATCTTCAAAAAAATAAAATAAAAAAGGGAAAGGGGTGGGGGCTAGTTATGTAATAATTAACCATCAGCTGTCCATAGCCTCCAGTGTTGGGGAGAGAGGCAGATGCCACTTTGTGTAAACATGCCCCCTAAAATCCATCCCTCCATCCATCCATCCATCCCTTTATCCCTCCTCGATCTGGCATTAATGTAACCAGATGGCGAAACTGTCGCTTGGGGTCTGGTCCAAAAACAATCCGGACTACACTCCAGAGAGTTTGAGAATGAGGAGGGAGAAGGGAGTTAGAGGGACAGAATGCCACATTGCGTACCAATGCCATGTGTAACAGGATGTTTGCCAGCGTAAAAAACTAGCATTAAAAAAAAAAGGGTAACCCGCTTTACCAAGCAGACTTCTGGGCAACTTACAGTAATCACACACACAAAGTCACACTTTCCTGAATACACAGTCATGCTCAGGACATTACCTGTCCCTGGTCATCATGAACACACACACACACACACACACACACCCTTATCCCAGACCTCATGTGAAAAAAATAAAAATAAAATCAGCCTTGAAGGACAAAAGTGCTCAAATTGGTGCCAACACCAGCGCTACTATGGCCCTATGAAATACCTACAATGTTCCTAAACACTCAGCAAGTAGCAGCATGTTAAACTCAGCGCTAACTAACCACCTACAAAAAAAAAAAACAATTAGCCCCCAAACTTTCCCTGAAATGTTTACAGGTAATAGTAAAAAAAGAAAAAAAAGAAAACGCCTAGTAACGGCAGCCCCCATTCAGCAAAAACAAGCCCTCAACCTTCAGCCGGTTCAAAATAAAGCAACGTTTATGTGGTTATGGTTCACGCTTTTGGTGCGAGGTTGGTTCATTTGGGGTTAGCCGAGGAACGAAAACATTCATCCAATGTATAACATGGAACAATACTCTTTCTGCTAAATACTTGATAAAATGACCAATCCCGTTTGGAGGGAGAATACACAGGAGAGGATCCAGAGTCACAGTTAACTTTTTTGTGTTCCTCCCCAGATTCAAGATCTTTCTGGGGAGAGTTCCATTGTTCTGGGATGATACTGCTTAGATTAGACAGAGTGGCTGTTTTTACTGTTGGAGTTTGGCTTTAAAATGGCCTAGACCAAGTTCAAATGGACCGATCCAAATGGAGAGCGTCGGTTGTCGCTAACAGGAGCTTCTTCTTGGGATCGTCTGTTCTCCACTCAAATGTAGGTTTGTGTCGGAGACGGACTGTGGGCTTTTGTTCAGTTACACATTTTTATTGGGATTCGATTGGGATTCAGTGTAGTCTCCTGTAAGGGCGGGAAAAGACAGAGTGACCATTAGACAAAGTAACTCATATTGTATTCAAACATAGTCTGCAACAAGGCTGGATAATATGGTTGAACTCAATATCACATTCATATTATTTTTCTGTATAATACATCATATGATGATATGGCAACTGCATGCAAAACCACATAAAATAAGCCTTGCACCCTACTTTGGTGTCAGTGTAAACTTCCTTGGGGGAATGTGTGACGCCTGTTGCTATGGAATCGAGGCCTTAACAACTGCATCTTATATTTATTAAAATACTGTCCTTTAACGGCATCTCGACTCAGTGCGGTTCACATCTGAGGGATTTGTTTACATTAGATTTACAATAAATTGGGCTGGGCTTTGAGCCTCAATACTTCTTTTTATTACCGACTGAAATGTACAAAATTCTGAAAACTGCACTCTTGCTAACTTAAGCCCAGTTTAGAGCAAAGATTTGCGACGAGACGAAACCGTTTTAGAACGTTGCAGCGGCCTGAACCGGCCCGTCTCAGCCCGACTCAAAGCCGGCTGATGGCGTCGCTGCGTCTCAGCGGCTCAAGTCGCCATAAGCTGGTTTTACAATGTAATCACATCGTCACATGTTTCAACAGCCCATAGAAAGGTCAGCTGGTCAAGTCAGCTACAAACTGTCAACTGGTCAAAATGGCAGGTTTTTTGGGGTCTCAATGAGCCCCGTGAGCGAGCTGGAGAGTGACTGAAGAGAGGGCGCGGCGTTAGAACAAAGCAGTGAATCAAAGAAATAGAACAGTTTTCGCCTTTTCATCACTACTAGAAATGCAACTGTAGCAAGCGTTCATTCATATTTAGATGCTACAAATGATATATCCAGCTACAAAAAAAAAGCCTGAAAAGTCGGAAGCTAGAACAAAAGCACAGAGAGTCGTAGCTATGGAGAGGATACACCGTCTCGTCTAGTCACATTGGTGTAAACTGGTGGCTTTCAGAACGTTGCAGAGAGAGAGGCACATTGCAAGTAGTAGCAAGTTTCAACTCGTCTCGTGGCGTATCTTTGGTCTGAACTGGGCTTTATTCTCTGATCACATGGTTCATGATATCAATCCAATATTGAAACATTTGCTAATTACACACTCTGGTCATTTAGTGAGTCTTACACATATATACCTGAGTCGGGTTGGTCACTGTGCAGAGGAAATGTGACCCGCGAGTCAATCGAAGGGATGTTCAGGGCAGCAGGGTTTCACCTTGGACCAGGAATCAATGCAGCTGCAGGGAGGAAGAACAGAGACAGGGACGGGGAGGCCAAGACATTCATTTTGGTTATCTCATGTTGACGTGCCATAACCTCTATGGTGGGGGTTTTGAATGTGGTGTCTCCACTTACGGTGTGAAACCAAACTAAATGTGATGACTGCAGCGGGTTCTAAAAATGGCTCTCTGGCACTGTAATGCAACGGGACCAGAAATAAAATGCAAAAAGTTTGGTGGGCTAGTACTCACTTATATAGAGCTGGAAACCATTAGTCTACACTTAAGTGGTTGATCGGCAGAGTAAATAACCTGCAACTTTGTTGGGTCTCTGTAAATTATAGAGTGTGGTCTAGACCTACTCTATCTGTAAAGTGTCTTGAGATAACTCTTGTTATGATTTGATACTTATAAATAAAATGTTATTAAATGATCCCATTGATTGATTGTTGAAGTAATTTTTCAAGCAAAAAATGCCAAACATTACTAGTTGCAGCTTCTCAATAGTGACAATGTCCTGCGTTTTTCGTTCTCTTGTGTGATAGTTAAAGGAGTATGTTTGGGTTTTGGACTGTTGGGTCGAACAAAACAAGCAATTTGAAGACATGTCAAGCTTTAAATTGTGATGCACTTTTTTTTTTTCACTTTTTCCTGACATTTTATAGACCAAATGATTAATCAAGTAATTTAGAAAAAGTCAAAAATGGGCTTGTTGCAGTCCTACACTAATATATGAATTTGGTTATTAAAAATAACTTGTATCGTGTGAAGTGTGGAACATGTACTGTATGATCATTTTCAACACAGTCATCTTTTAGATTCTAAAACTCCAGGCAAATGTCAGTTGCTCTACTGGGAGACCAGAATGTAATTTACACAGCTAAGCAGCCACACCTACAAACTGGCACAAAATCAAAAGCTCATGTGCTCTATAACCAAGACAAAAGATAGACATGTTTGTGCTTTATCTGACAAAAAAAGTTTGTTTAGGTTTCAACTTTCTCTCTGCTGTTTATCCAGTTAAACAGGTCTACTTTTATTGTGTCAGTGGCGTGTACATTTTCAAATAAATTAGGCACTTAAAAACGGCTTGAACACGCAACTATGGGAAGAAAATACCAGGCAGGATCTACACTATAACTGATTACCTATTCTTGGTAAATTTCAAGTCTCAGCAAGTCCGATCCCCGAAATTATGGGAAACCAATGACTCCTTGAAAGTTGGAAAACACCCCGAAATTGTTGAACATTACAGCTTTTTGAAAGTTTGAAAGCAGTTATGAAACTCTATGCGGTATATCTGTGACAACATCTAATTAAAATCTAATGATGATGCAGTTATTTTCACAGTTGTGAAAGCTCCATTGGCAAATAGTCACATCGTTTACTTGGAACTTGTAAAAAATAAACAGTTAGAGGAAAGAAGTACAAGCTGTTCATGTTTTTTCTTTTTATACATAAAGTGAACAGATTTCTGGCTCTCACACTGCACTTGGGCTATCCACGTCCTCTCATGTTCAAAATAATGATTCTTAACTAAGCAGTGGCTGTTAAGAACATCATATCATATCATGGAAAAGGACAGTGAGTCTCTAGTTACCAGAAATGTGTAGTGACATGTAAGTCACTACAAGTACAGAACAACCTTTGCTTCCATATTTTTGAAAATCCTTACCCCAGTTACATTTTTTCAGATCAGGAAATAGCCAAACACATTTTTCCCGCCATATGCACGACGCCTGTTCTTAAAGCGTAACTCTCACCAAAAAAATTGGCGATTTTGATGCTGTCATCGCAGTGCCCCTAGCACTCCCATTCAAAAGGCCATCTGACCGAAAAACGAGAATACGGTCAATCTTTAAGGTGGCGCTTCTGTCCTAATTATGCTTTTAAACGAAAGTTTGACTCGGGTACATTCACAAAAAGATCCTAGGCTGCATTTTGGTGAGAGTTACGCTTTAAAATCTCCCCAGCACTAATTTGCATTTTTTTTTACGCTCCTCTTTGCATTTGTATCTGCCTGTATTTTATTGTAATGCAAATACATCAACTGAACTTTGTTACCTCTTATGGTAGACGCAGAGGCAAGCCAGCCTGGCGATGGTCTCTCCCTGTACCAGATCCTCCAAACAGATGGAGCACTCGCCGCTGTCTTTACTGAGCACATCCGCTATATACACACACACACACACACACACACACACACACACACACACACACACACACACAGCAACCATAAGTATTTCCAGCCTTAAAAAGCACAGGCGTCAGGCCATTTCTGTGATATGATACTTACTATTGTATGGTAGGGGAGGAGACGTGAGGCAGCTCAACAGGTGATCCTCGATCCGACCCCCGGGGAAGGGCTTGGAGCAGAAAGGACAGCGGATATCTGCACAGAGCAAAGACACAACATAGCTGAGATTGACACATTGTGTGTCACAGCGGGACACAAAAAATAGATGATGTGCACATCGTGTCGAGCACAAGTGCTATGTTTGGACGACTAGATTACACAGACTGACTTGGCGAACCACAGAGCAGGCTGAAACCCAATCAGTGATTGTCATCCCAGAGATAGTGTGAATGACGTGACCCCGAGTGCAACTGACCCAAAATAGTTTGGAACTTTATTTGACTGCATGCACCGTGCAAAACGGTCAATAGGGCTGAAGGGATAGCAAACACAAGAGCCATGAGTAGATGGGACAGACACCATGCCTTTCTGCCCTACATTTCCCTCCTTCATGTAAGAGCTGTTGCCAGCAGTGAGCGGGCATTTGAAGTTGTGACCCATTTCCCTAAACTTGCCAGAGGGCTGGCCTGGGAAAACCCACCACAATGTTGTGTTTTGGCTTTGAATGTCATGCACCACCACCACCACCTCTTGTGTAGTCGATTGTCTAATCTAATGCAGACCAAGTATGCGTTTTCACTTCCTCTGCAAACTCAAGTTCCCATTTTTACTGCACTTTAACAACAAGGTGGTTGGTTACTTAAAATGTTCAACTTGCATGCTGCAGGATTTGCAACCGACAACCACTGTCAACAGGCCTTGTGATATGAAAGGGCATGTATGTCACCACTTCGAGGTTTATGCCACAGCTCTGCTTAATACAATAGGGTCTCTGATGATTTTCGTCAGTATGCAAGCACGGGAAAAGAGATTATCTCTTCAGGAATGTAAATTCCCCAAATAATCCATTTTATTTAATTTATTGACTGGGTGGAGTTGAGGGCTGCACTGGGAGATATTCTGAAGCAAAATTAATAGTGTTATATGAGACTAAATGTCTTTGAGTTTGTGTACTATTGACACAGTCTTAGATATATTTTCTTGGCCTTAAAGGCTGTTCTGGAGTGAGTATCTCTGACTTTATTTTACGATTATGGCCAAGTAAAGTTTACAATGAATACCCCTACCTCCTACTTAACAATCATATCCATATTACTATTATTTTCTCTATTCCCGTCAGTGTCACCCACTGATGGCTTCAGTTAAATAGCAGCTGTCATACAGACGAATCAACATGTCCAAATGTCCCATTTTTTATGTTGAGGTATTGAGTAATTTATTTAAGCTGATATTTCCAAGCTCTAACATCATCCATGAATTCCATGTAATACATGCATGTGAGCCGTTTTGACATCTAAAAACAAGGTAAATCACAAAACATTAACTACTGACGGAGACAGACACTTAGGGCAAGTTTTATTTATGCGCCACAAATAAAAAAAAATAAAAAAATACATGTATAGAAAATACTACTGCACTGTCAATATGTTAACTTACTGCCATGACGGTTGTTAACACGGTAAAGGCCGATCCAAGCCTCTGAAACCGGTCGCTGGTGTGTGCCTCGAACCCGGGCGGATCTTGCGCCCACGCTGCGGGCGGAGGAGTGCCTATTCCCGGGCAGCCGCTCGGAAAAAGTGCGGTGGGGCGTGCGGCCTGTCTCCTCTCCGGACTGGTGTTCCGCTACCACGGGAGGCTCCGGGCTTATATTCCCGTCTTCCTCGGGTTTCCCCTCGCTGTTGTTGTCGTCCGCAGGAGACGCTTGGCTAATGCTGGAGGGGATGCTGTGGTGGTCAGCGGGGCTGCCGTCGGCGCTCGCCCCATGCTGCCCCAGGTCCGAGTCACTGCCCTCCTCTGATCGGCTTCGGTTGGCCTCCGTGTCCTCGAAGCTCCCCGAGAAGTCGACCATAAGACTGGTGGGCCTGGTACAGCGGGTTCGCCTGTAGGAATCCCGCTTTGTGCCATCTTTTCCGAAAGCAGGGGGAACCGGGTCTTCCTGTAAGCGACTTGCTCTCGTCCCCATCTCTAGCGAGCTAGCTAATTCAGCTGGCTAGCCGAACTGCTTCCTCTAAGCGAACCACCACAGAACAAGGGGGCAAGTTAACCTCGAAACGACCCTTAAACTGTCAATTTTGTATCTGCTAACTTTAAATAATAACAACTTCTTGGCAACCGAGCTCAATAAAGATGATATATGTTGTTCAGTGTTCCTTCTCTCGCCTCAGTTTGTCCTAACTGTCCACATTTTCCTTTCTTTTTTGACGTGCCCGTTCTCGCTGCTGCAGCGGAAATAGAGCGTTTTTCGCTTCCTCTTTTGAGCCGTACACAAACAGTTACGGTAGCGTCACCATGTCACCTGAGCAGTTTGTAATCTAAATATAAAACAATATGTACCGGTTTATGTAGCAATTGTTGTGTTTGTTTATATATATATATATATAATTCTGCCTTTAAAGCAGTTCCGCTTTTATTCGACTTAGTATTCGCTGATTTGCACCCATATCTGTGCTATTACGGTAAAAAAGAACACAATAATGCTGACCAATCAGCGCTCTCAAGACAGTAGCCAGCCAGGCAGCTGCTCTGATAAACCAGGAACTACAGCTACAAGTTAGTGCCTGCCATTGACGTATAGCTCAGAAATAGATGCTAACACTACATTACATCAAACTGTCAAATTAAACACAAGAGGACACGTTTGTTCAGAATCCGCGCTGTACGTGGACCTCAAATTGTTTTTCCGGTGAGTTTTCTACTTCTAATTTGGCTGTTCATGGCTTATCACCACACCTAGCTAGTTAATGTATAGAAACTCTTGAGTCATTACAAAGAAGTAACATAGTTCACTAGAAAACATCTTGACAAATGGATAATGATGTCTCAGTTTAGTTAACATATAGCAGTTAAATCCAGTGGCTGATCTTGATAATGTAGTGATATGATTTTCTTTCTGATTATTAAATGCCATACTTTTCTAGACAGTTTAGTTGTTTATATGTGGTATTTTTTTATTTAATAGATGTAAAATACTACTTTTCTAACTTGAAGAAAATGTACACCAAAAACCTGGGACAACTTGAAAATGGTTGTTAATTTATTTAAACGTGTTCTGTCAGGGAAAGAGTTTTAATGTGGTCTAGAGCTGAGCTTGTGGTCTGCAGCAAGGTTTTGCATTGCCTGCCTTTGATCAGAACCTAACTGAACTTTACTGCTGTGTGTGAGATTTCTTATTTTCATTGTATTTGGCTGATTTTTTGATTAAATAATCTTATTATCCATGCATTACGGTGCTCCTGGTGTCCAGTGAAACTGTGAAAAGTCTGTCAGGCCTTATGCTGATAAGTTTTGTAGACTTTGTCCCCTTTTATTGATGCTTTCAATTGAGCAACACACCCATAATGTAGTACAATGTTTGTTCAAACAGTTGAAGGAATGCTGCTGAGTTGCTTGTCTCAATACTTGTCATGTAGGATTATGAAGGTTTTGTGTTTGTGCCTTTGACCCTCTGATTGATGTGTTTGTCTGCAGGGATGAGGGCGTTAACTTTACACAAGGCAAATGTTGCTCAAGGAGAGCAGCATCAGGCCACATGTGGGAGAAGTCTATTCTCCAGCTATGCTCCTCTGAGTCTGGAGAATAAGTTCTTGGCTCAGACCTCCACCCTGATGCCCCAGCCCCGCTCTCCACTCTTAACCTTTGCAGCACAGCCTTCTTGCCCCTCTCTCCAGCCCTCCAGCCTGTCTTCCACCTCATCCTCCCTTCTCTCCACCTCTTCCTTCTCCCCTTCCCTCACATCTTCTCTCCTCAGCACCGAGAACAAGCTCCTAAGCAGCCATTCACCTTGTCTCTCCTTTTCCCTCACCTCCTCTACAACTGTCCCAAACGCCTCTCTGCTCCCCACATCCCTGGCCAGCAGTGCTCCGCTCAGTCGCTTTGCTCATCCTCCTCCATTCCTTCGAGACAAAGGCAGGGAGGAAACGTCTGAAATGATGCAGTCCTGTTTGGAAGAAACAAGTGTGGTACACGACAGGCTTTTTTGACCATTTGTCTTTTTGCACATACTGAAAACGAAAACATTACCGTGACTGCTAATACATTCTCATTTAAAGTATTTGACAAACACCATAATTGATGAAACTCTTATTACTTAATTTTAATATTCTTGTTTTAATGTAACTTCTTCTGCATCAGCAGTATCCTGAAGAAGAGGATGTTTTGCTTGAAGGCGAGGAGGATGCTGGGGCAACCATGGAATTACCTGTCCTGGAAACAGACTCGGGAAACCAAGAACTCGAGCAAACTATGGTCATCAGACAGGAGGACTTTGCTGAGCTTGAAAGAGAAAATGAAAACATTGAAGAGGAGCTAAAAGATAAAAAGGTCAGAGAAAATACTTGACACTGCATACTGTTTGTATTAGTGCTGTGCAATTAATCCAAATGTTGATCGGGATTACGATTTCAGTTCCTAATGATCACGGAGTAATCGAGAAATACGATTATTTCGCACATTACGTTTTGCGAGTGAACTCAAACGGGAAAAGTATTAAGGGAAATTCACAGATCGAGGTGTTTTCAATGTTGATTTGTTTACTGTTTCACCGTTTTTTAAAGTTCAGTAATTGCAGAATCTTTCCAAAAGACAATGAGTGATCGTGGTGAATAATCGTGATTTCAATATTGACCAAAATAATCGTGATTAGGATTTTTTTCTATAATTGAGCACCCTCTTATATGTATGTCACAGAAATAGTCTCTGTTTGGTTTGTTTCTCTGCATCAGTGCTCCCAAAGGATGTTCCTGTGTGCTTGTTTTATGTGTTGATTAAAGTTGACTATAACTCTGAGTTGTGAACACATACTTAATTATCTTTCTGTCTGTTCCTCAGTACCTCCTGCTGAACTTGGTGTGTTGCTCCCTGGTCAATAAGAGCACAGCTCCAGGCCAGGAGAACTGGGACTTAGATAATAGTGTTTGGACTAAGATCATAAACCTGGCGAAGGACATTTCTGTCTGTGACCCACAGTTTCTTCTCAAGGTGTGTATGCAGCTTTGTGTGGGGATATGGCATTTATTATTTGTATGCCATACTGGATTGTAGCTCCTGAACGTTTATTTGAACTAAGTGGTGTGTTTCAACCTCAGCCCTACTGGGACTCCATCATGTTGTTATCATGGTCAACCAATCAGGCAAAACAAGCCAGAAAACATGTGAAACATGTTGTCAAAAAATGCGTCATAGCAATACGAGTCACCATAGGAATCACAATAGTTGATAGGAAATATAAATGTTTTAATATATTTTATTAAAATACTTTAAAAAGAAGGGGATACATCACACTATGACAACATTGTGCATGCTTAAATAGATCCACTGACTAGCAAAACCATATTTTTTTCATACTTTCATTTTACATTGGGTTTTCAAATTTGGAAAGAAGAACACTTGACAGTAGGACAAATACAACTTAAGTAGGAACCAACAATCGTCAGAGGGTACTCAGACATTTATCTTGTTTCATGTAAGTGATCCACTTTTGTCTGTCTATCAAAAGATATGCCAACTTTTCCAGTGAATACATTTCATGAACAATATTAAACCATTACTCTTTTCCTGGAGGATCAGTTCTACACCACGTTTTTGTTATACTGTTGTTTTTTTGCTGGCTGCTGGCTCCCATAATGTCTCTTATTGTTATATTTACATACTGTAGTCCCAGAAAGGTTTCAGTTGGTTTAGCACAACTCCAGAAAAGTGTGATTTGCTTCTGGATTGCCACCGAGCCTCGTTGTTGGGTGTTAAGCTGTCTGCTTTTGATATCTGGAATGTTATCAAGTTAGATGACTAGGAAAATTGTCATTTAACATGTTATTTTGCAACATGGTATATTCATCATGTGACATTAGTTTTAGTGGATTAAAGGTGCCGTAGGGAGGATTGAGAAGATCCAGGACTTAGTCAAAAAATGTAAACATCAACAACATCTCAGTCTCTCCCCCCTTTCCGCTAAAGCCCAAAACGGTCTCCTAAGCCCCTCCCCCCACAAGGGAGAATGAATGCGTGTGCAGGAGCAGTGATTGACACGCAGTTAGACCCCCCCGGCCTTGATTGGTGCATTTAAACAGGGAGCGGTGGATTTTTGCAAATCGCACTACAGGCTGTAGGTGGAGCCAGAGGAGCCGGATTTATTTTTAATGACCTGCTTCATGTAGTTCTACTGGAACATAGGGTCAGTTTCAGCAAATATGACAAAGTTAGTTTTTTTAAGTCTTACCTACTGCACCTTTAATTGAGCCAGTGGATGATCATGATAGAAAAGAGTTATGTTTCCATCAATTTATGCACAGTGTGCTTGTTCTTTCTTTTACTATTCAGGTGGCAGTTTACACTCGACAGGAGTTGAACATCCGCATCACAGCCAACTTCCTACTGGCTCTGGCTGCCAATCAGCCCTCCACCAAGCCACATGTGCGCAGATACTTCTGTGCTGCTGTACAGCTGCCCTCCGATTGGCTGGAAGTAGTCCGAATCTATAGTACAGTAAGTCTTAGCCAGCGATGGAATCTGGATTTGTCAGTTCTATTAGTTCTGTCCAGTTCTCACACCATTTTTGTCTTGTTTCCAGTGCTTCAGTCGCTCCCTGCCAATGTGCCTGAAGAAGGCAATGGCTGACAAGTTCAAGCAGTTCAACGAGTATCAGCTGGCTAAATACAACACACGCAAACACCGCTGTAAACACAGCCGCAACAAGCGCAAAGCCAAGGTACAGAAGCATATATTTTGGTCTCTAATATTACACTGCTGTTACAGTAATAACAGACAGAAAACTGTTTGTCAGTATTAGTGCTTTTCTGCTTTTACTGTGGTAAAAGCAAAGGTTGATGCCAACACACTTTTAACCACCACTACTGAAAATAGAATGAAACTTTTAGTACAATTGACTTCTCTAAATTAACACCCCGTGCATCTGTGCCTCAAATTTACTGTCTTCATCAGTCATGATTTGTTCTACGTACACTATGTGTGATTTCCAGAAACCGAATGCTCAGCAGCTGAAACAGTGGGCGGGCCTGCTCAGATCAGATGAATCTACTCTGACGAAGTTTGTAAGTCAATGTGCAGTACTTTTCTAAAGTGTCACTAAATAATGTTGTTGAAAGTTTTTTCAGTGCCACCCTCAGTAATGTTAGAAGTGGGGATTAGCAAGGGGTAGGTACTTTTAGTTTCATCCATCTCTGCTGTGTATGCAGATATGGGATTAGTGCAGATTGTTAAAGGTGCCATATTGTAAATAGTGAGATGTTCTTATCTTTATTTAATACAAAGCAGGTTGAGATGCTATATAAATAATAATCAAGATGCTCATTCCACAAAGAAATGCACACAGCCCAAATTCAGAAACTGTGCTTTTAAACGAGCCGTCAGGACTTCTGTGTGGTTGGGAAGACACAGCTATACTATATATAGGGAGAATATGTCGCTACAGTGCCGTTTCAGTCATTCCCCGGCTGCAATGACGGTGCAGACTCTGAGTGCCCAGATGCAGAATACCCGGAACGCTGACCAATCAGAGCAGACTGGGCTTTTTAAGGAGGGGGTCTTAAGGCTCTGACACACCAACCTGACAGCTGACCTTCGGCAGAGAGGCAGTCGGACTGATCAGCCTCCCCGAGTTGGTCAAAAAAGTGACTCGGAACACACCGAAGCGACGCCAACTAGAGAGTACGTTCTGCGCGTGCACCAGACGTAATACGTCTCCATAACAGCAGGCGGTGCTAATCTGTATTGTCGCCCAAAAAATGAAAACTGGCAGCTTATTGGACGAATGCGTCACGTGGGTCTGGCGACAATAATGGCGGCTCTTTCGGAATAGGCCGTGCAGTTGCTGAATCTGTCTTCATTTCAGATCGACAAAGGTCAGTTTAAAACATTTTCGTCAGATTTTGAGAGGCGTTCGTCAGGCTCATCCCGCTCGTCATTTCCGGGTTAGCACTCAGCACTTAGCACGGGTTAGCACTCAGCACTTAGCAATCAGATTGGTCATTGAGTCTGACTGCCCGCCTTCCGATTCAACATGTCAAATCGGCCCAAATGAAGGCCGACGGCTCCTCCGACTGACGATGGCACGGAACACACCGAACAGACTCGAGTCACTGACCTTGCCAGACTGTCCGACGGCCGATAATCGGGTTGGTGTATCAGCGCCTTTAAAGAGAAAGGCGCTAAAACGGAGCTTTTGAGACAGAGGGGGAATACAGGGACATTCAGACAGACAGTATGGGTAAAATAATGTGTTTTTTAAGAATGTAAAAAAAATTGTAGTTGAAACCCCAAATACAAATAAAAAAACAGGTAATGAGCATAATATGGGACCTTTTTTTAACAAAAATTGTGATTTAAAAAGAGAATTATTCTGAACATCAAGACCCATCTTTTTGGTGTTTTTGAAGAAACCTGGTCTCATGTGTAACACTGGTTTATGTGTGTCTGTGTGTGTGCACAGATGCAGGGACAGGGCAGCAAGGCGGTGGTGGATAAAAAGCAGAGTGAGTTCAGTATTAAGAAGATGATCAAGAAGCTTCACATTAAAGAACCGGCTGAACACGTTATGGCCATTCTGGGGAAAAAGTAAGCCACACAAACACATTCACACATTCACACATTGGTGACTCCCGCAGAGGCTCCGACAGTACATGGGACTCGTCTCACTTTATCAGTTGGTTGAACTTAGTTATAAATAAGTATTTTTCTCTCTATTTTTCTGAATAGCATTCACCTGCTCTCTGTCAGTTTATTCCAGAACTCCAGTTTACTTAAACTCCACTCTCCACATTTATCATCTATAATCAGTGTATAAACTCATAATAAATTGTTTATAATGTAGATATACACAGATATGGGGACACTTTAAGTGTGGAACAATATCTTAAACATCTCCCATAAAGACATGTTTTCCTAGATGTGAGTAACTTTTTCGTACCACTCGGCTTGTCCTGCTTCCATTTTTAAAATGCGATTGTGGTTGTGTCGGTCCCAGGTATCCTGCTGATCTGAAGACGTTCACCCACAGTGGAATAAAGGGTGCATGGGACAGGGAGAGAGCCGGGAAGAGAATGAAGCTCAAAGAGCCAGAGACGTGGGAACGGCTGCTCAGCCTGGAGGGCAACAAGGCCGCCACCTGGGAGAAGCTCATAGGTCTACTACACACACACACACACACACACACACACACACACACACACACAGACAGAGACACACAAACACACAAAGACAGACAAACAGACAGAGACACACAAACAAACAGAGACACACAAAGACAGACAAACAGACAGAGGCACACACACACACACACACACACAAAGACAGACAGACAGACAGAGGCACACACACACACAAAGACAGACAGACAGACAGACACACACACACACACACACACACACACACAGAATTAGATAAACAACTGTTTCCAAAATGTCAAGCTGTTCCATTAATCCAGGGGGATTTTAACACTCTTTTTTTTTTTTTTTCCAGTTCCTCACACTTCTACACTTAAAAGTAAAGAAGAAGTAAAGCCCCACCTTGTTATCAGATGTACAGCATGCACAGGCTTGCTGTCCAGATGAGTGTAATTACTATATCACCAGTTCCAAGTGCATCACTATAGGAAAGAGTTCTGTCATAGGAAAAAGTTCTCTCAGTCATCACAAAAATCTTTCATCTTTTGTTTCTAAGTACTGTTTGACTTTACTGACCTGCTATTTCCAATCTGGTCCAGAGATTCAATCCAGCATTTTTTCGAGTACACGACTATTAAATATATTTATTCAAATCCAGTTCAACACACTTTACGTGGGACATAAGTCTGAAGATGCATGTATACATTTGAAAACACACACATACTGTATACACCTATAAATACTCAAACCATGTCCAAGATTAGGGCTGGGTATTGTTCGATACCGGTACCGATACCAATTTTATACCCATTAAACAAAAAGATATTACAACATTACCCATTACGGCACAAATCTTTTTATCTATTTTTCAGCTCCTGCTACGTGAGCCCCGTCCCTGTACGCGTCTCTACGATGTGTAATGTTGACAGGCAATCGCCAGCATTATTAGATCTTGGTAGAAGCATGCTGCATGATTATTGGCTCACTGACTCTGATGAGATTTGCTCCCTAGGTATTGAAATTGGGCATTGAAATGTGTCTGGCATTGCCAGACTTTCCTCCACAGCGTTGCGGAGGAGGGTCTTGCAAGTCCACAGAGCATAGGAGAAAAACGTGCTCTGGTTTATTGGCGTTTCTTTAAACCAATCACAATCGTCTTGGGAGGCTCTAAGCGCGGGACAGAGCCAGAGTTTTAGTCGTGCAACAGAAAACTCCGATTGCACAGATAGTCTAGCTAGCTGTCTGGATTTACCCTGCAGAGATCTGAGGAGCAGTTAACCATAGTCCTTATTAATCAACCGGAGTTTAAAACGCCAACACAAAGAAAGCGGAAGGAAACGGACATCCAGCCGAAAAGAAGGTACATCCGGCGGAATTTCAGGCGATACCGGCTCCATCCCGGAAGTGGAACGTCGTGGATATAGACTAGGCGTTGAATGACGAGGCATTTTTCGATACTCGATACTTTAGAGCCAATTCAGTTGGTGCCTAAAAAGTATTGAATTCAGTACCCAGTCCTATCCATGATGACACAAACTGATGACTAATGTCTCTACTGTGCAGACAATAAGTCTCTTCCATTCATGGCCATGCTGAGGAACCTGAGGAACATGATCACTGAGGGCATCAGTGAGGCTCATCACAAGAAGATCCTTAGCAGACTGACCAACAAGGTGAGATGCAGCAGGGTGAAGCATGTACTACATCCTCATTGTAACAATTATAATGAAGTTAGTATACTGGGCTTTGGTTAGAGAAAAGACAGATCAGTTTGTTGTTATGTTTCTTTTGTAATTAAAGATATCTATGTAACTATGTGGTTTTGATTTGTTTACAGAAAGCAGTTATTCAGAGCCGTCAGTTTCCCTTCAGATTTCTCGCTGCCTACAAAGTCATCATGGAGCTTAGCACTTTGGGTAAGAGATATATATATATATATAAGGGCCACTTCAAAAATAAGTTTAAAAAGAAATCTGCCAATGGAACAAGTAAAAATACACTTGGTAAGATTTATTGAAATAAGAAGATGATCTTCAGCCATATGGAGGATATATTTATTCATAATTCAAATTGAAAGTCCAAAGAGAAAACGAAGCGAGATCAAATTTAAAAATATTATTTTACTACGCTACTAGGACAAATCACGCCATCATTAAATAACCAAAAAAAAGGAAACTGAAAAAGCAAAGTTGAAATGTAAAATGATAATTTGAAAATGTAAAATGCAATGTAAAAAGTCAAATTTAAAATGCAAAGCTTAAATATAAATGCTTAAACTGAAATCTTTTGAAATCTTTTTATTGAATGACAGAAACATCAAATATGAAACTCAAAATGTGAAATGGAAAAGCTTAAATAGAAATACTTCAGTTTAAATCTCAAATAGAAAAAAAGAAGTACTGTTTACTTTAGCACTTTCATAATTTTCAATTTGAAGTTTTATCTTTTGAATGTTACATTTGGTAATTGCCTTTTGACATTTTAAGATTCACCATTTCTATTTCTATTTAACATAAAGGCGTTATTGTGTTTGTTTTTGTTTGTTTCATAATGACACTTGAGTTCATGATTTTAATGATTTGTATTTGTATTTTTGGGAGTGCGGAGTTTTGAGATTCATGTCACCCAAAAAGAAAAGGTCTTCAGCCTTGATTTAAAAGAGCTGAGAGTTGCAGCGGACCTACATTTAGGTGTGGATCATAAAAACTAACTAACTAAAACAAGTGGTATCTCTCGTGTGTGTGTGTGTGTGTGTGTGTGTGTGTGTGTGTGTGTGTGTGTGTGTGTGTGTGTTTTTACTATATTCGAGGGGGTCCAAAAACCGGGGAATACAGTATACTTGTGTGTGTGTGTGTGTGTGTGTGAGAGAGAGAGAGAGTTTGAACTTTGCTTTTTCAGTTTCCTTTTTCTTTTTTAAATGTAATTATGGCATGATTTGTCCTGGTAGCGTAGTAAAATAATAATCATTTTAATTTGATCTCGCTTCGTTTTCTCTTTGGACTTTCAATTTGAATTATGAATAAATATATCCTCCATACAGCCAAGATTATCCATCTTTTACAAATAACAGAGCAGTTTAAAAACCATATTTTTTTAGGTGAGAAGAAAGATATATATATATTTTTTTCAAGATGCTTTCACTTAACGCATCGTCTAAAAACAAGTCCCTACGTCTTACTGAAATATCACTAGTTAGGTCCTTTTTGTCTTAAGGCCCAGACACACAGAGCCGACGGCCAAACGTCGGCAGAAAAGGCAGTTGGGCTGATCAGTCACCCCAAATTGGTCAAAAAAGTGCCTCGGAACACACCAAAGCGACGAGACGTTATCTCTCTCTCCCCCGCCTCTGCCTGCTGCGCTGTGTGTGTGTGTGTGTGTGTGTGTGTGTGTGTGTGTGTGTGTGTGTGTGTGTGTGTGTGTGTGTGTGTGTGTGTGTGTGTGTGTGTGTGTGTGTGTGTGTGTGTGTGTGTGTGTGTGTGTGTGTGTGTGTGAGACGGCCGGCCAGCCGCGGGACACGCTTCCGAAAAGACAGTTAACCACAGGTTCCCGTTAATCTTATGATGGACATGTGTTGTGATATTTAAACAAACGAACCGTCAAGGGCGAAATAAAAGCCTCTTATTTACGAGAGCGGTCTGAGAGACCTCCAGCTCACAGCGGGGTCTCTGAACATGACTGGCCCAGCGACGAGCTAGCGCCCCCCGACAGGCGCCTGCTGGCTGTCGCCTCACTTCATGGAGCTTCTCAACTCCGAAAACTTTGAAGCAAATTGTCAATTCGGCATTAATTTTCGCAAGACTGCCTATATTCGAAATCTAAACAGTTAATTTCTCGCCTAAAACGTTGTCATAAGTAAAATTAGTGATGAATAAGATGGCGAAAATTGTCCCGTTGTTGGTCTGTCTGTACCGGAAACCCGACCCTCGTTGACCTAGGTTCATAGGCTGAAAAGGGAAAAGAGAAAAGACCCTGCCCTGAAGTAGGAGCTGAAAGAGTTACAGGAACTGCAGCCAGAGGGACTTAAAAATCCCTAAATTGGTCCAGTCAGAACACGAAAAAAAAAGGGTTCTAGGAATTTTATGTTCTAGGAACTGCAAAAATCCCTCTGGTCGGAAAGCGGCTAATAATTAGCCTGTGTCCATGTTATCTCCAACGCTCTCCGTCTCTGCAATATTCGGAATGATTGAGATTTCTCTTGGCACAGCTACCAGAAGACTTACAACTTTCAGACACGTTGCTCACGGCACATTAACGTCTTCTCTCTCAGTTGGATGCTGCGCAGTAACGCTCAGCCATCACCGGAAAAGTGCTTCTAATATCCTTCACTGGTCTCCGTCCAGAGCAACGGGATCTGTTGGTCCCTTCTATGTTCATAATACGATCTCATATTGTACTAAAATAGTTCACCGAAACGTGTTTCTGAAAACATTTTAAGCGAGAAATAGGCCGTGCAGTTGCTGAATCTGTCTTCATTTCAGATCGACAAAGGTCAGTTTAAAAGATTTTCGTCAGATTTTGAGAGACTTTAGTCAAGCTCATTCCGCTCCCCGTTTTCGGGTTCCCACTCTACCAATCAGATGGGTCATTTGAGTCTGACTGCCGATAGTGCCCGCTCCGCCGATTATACATGTCAAATCGGCCAAAATGAAGGACGACGGCCCCTCGGACGGACGACGGCACGGAACACACCGAACAGACTCGAGTCACTGACCTCGCCAGACTGTCCAACGGCCGATTATCAGCTCTGTGTGTCCGGGCCTTTATATTAAGTCTTATTAGGTACTTTGACTAGAAATTAGAAAAATATATTTGGTAAAATGTTTTGCAAAACACTCTTGACTTCAAGTCCTATTAAAGAAACCTCTCTTTAAGTTATTTCATTTTTAAGACATGGTATCACATTCCACTTACTGTGTATTTGGGAAAAGGCTGACAGTCCCATCTTGACAAAAAGGACAAGAACAAGAATACAATTTAAAAAATGACGTGCTGGAATTGGTTGCGCCTTGAAAGGTCAGCGGCAACGCGGCTCTCCCCATAGGAAAACAATGGAACGGCCAGTGCAGAGCAGTTTTACCGCGGATCACGTGAAGGCGGTCTAAGCTTGCTTAATCAAGTGTACCTCTGACATACTGCAACAAAGAACACATGCTGTACCTCCTCTTCTAGCCTCAGCATCAGAGCAAGCTGTCCCCCCTGTTAAAGAGATCCTGAAGGGCATCCTGAGTAAGATCCCCAAAAGCAAGCGCTTCAATTGTCTGGAATGGGACACGACTCCGAGGAGCCGGCTGAGGGTGATGCTTGGAGTGCCGTTTATGTATCGACTCTACCGAGCCAAGAAGGACCAGCTCCTAAAGGCCAAGTATGAACACGTCTTCAGTTCCAGCTATCTATCTGATACTGTATTGCATTTTAAATTTAAACTTAATTTTGTTTTTGATGTCTGTGGCTGATGCAACACTGAAAGGTGCAATATGAATAAACGTTGCTTGCTTGCTTGCTTGCTAACTGTTTCTGTTTCTGTGTCTGTGCATCCAGTCAGAGGCGGTACACTGTCGCTCTGTTGGACCGTTACCGCAAAGCTCTGGAGACGGCGGTGCAGCTCTCCTGTCGTTACAATGTGCCCCCGCTCCCTGGACGCACCATTATCCTGCTCCCCACTAGGATGAACGCTAATAAGGACTGGAGTCAGAAACTAGACTTCTGCCTCCCACCAGACCCCGAGCAAAGCAACGATGAGGAGACAGAGGAAGAAGAAGAGAGCGGGACGGGGAAGAAGAAGAAGAAGATGAATGAGCAGGACAAGCTTACTCCTTCTGTGAGTTTTCTTCTGATTAGCAACAAAGGAAGACTGACTTATTTGACTCAGCTTAAAACCCCAATTAGTGTCGTTCCAACTGTACTTTCTTTAACGTATTACTTATCTCTCCTCTCCTTTTACATTCTCTCAGGTATTGGAGGTGGCAGTTTTGCTCTCTCTGATGATTGGCTGCAGCGCAGAGGACAGTCAGATCGGCATTTGTGATTGGAATTGCCATGAAGAAGTCAAGCTGAAGTCTGATGTTCTTTTGGATAATGTCAGGATTGTGATGAAGCAAATAAAGGTCAGGGCTTTTTTTTTTCTGAGGTATCCTTGTGTTGTCTACTTTAACTTGAAATTTTAGCTTTCATGTAGAGTCAGTAAACAGAAAAGAAGTACTTTTTAAAAGATTTTATTGGGTGGCCTTTTGCCTTTTATTTGATAGGACAGGTGTAGTAAGGACTCAGCCTTCAGTATATGGGGCGCATATCTAAGAAAAAAACTTAGAAAGCCTCTAACTTCAGAAACTTCACAGTGTCAAGGATGGACACAACTGAATTCCTGCATTGGTAGAATAACGGATGTTTCTGAAGGACATTTCTGTTCATTGATTTTTGCCTTTATTAATGAATTTTTTTTTTTTTCACAGGCACTAACCGAGAAGCCAAGTGAAGATTGGGACAATTTTACCTTCTCAAGAATGTTTTCCAAGAAAAACAAGGTTAGTTTATTTGTACATATAGAGTTGATTTTTATTGTTAAAGGTCCAATGTGTAGGAATTTCTCCCATCCAGCGATCATATATCGCAATCAACTCTCTCAGCACCACGCAGTTCAAAGTACGTATTACAGCTACGGTAGCGTTTACGCTTCAAAAAGACGGTCTCTTGCTCTTTTCAATATCCTTTTTCTTTTTCTGGGCGAAAGAAGAAGAAAATTTGGATTTTGAATACGTGTGGTCCTCCACGTTTTCTTCTTCAAACTTTATCTTTATAACTTTAGTTTATCATGTGACAGCGAAAACGCGAAAGGCGGAGCAGTATGTCCTGTATGTCCCTTACTGGCTAACGTATTTCAAGATGGAGCATGAATATGGAGCGTCTACCCCAGTTCATGCGAATGCAAATGTAACATTTCAAGCCAATAGGAATACTTGGAATTGATAGGTGGTGGAAAATATTCATGAAAAAGGACACGTTTGTGAACGGGCAACACAGATTTTGATAATGAACAACTAAACACCTTTAAATAAAAAAAGATCATGCTGTCCTTATTTTGTATGATATATGCTAACACAGCTAATGTTAAACCCCTCAAAGACTCTATGGTGAACGTTGCCTGAAAGGGACAAACAAATATGTGTAGATAGTTTAACAGTTAGCTAGGTTGTATAAGGGGTGTTGTAGAGATGTTGCTAAAGCATTTAAAAAACAATTTTTTAATAGATATGAAGCACCTGATGGAACTGTCCTGCAGCTCAGTCATGCACATTTATCAGACAACTGAGTGTGCAAAAGACAAAGCTATTAGGGAAATAAAATGGCAGCTGAAGTTCAGAAGTTTACACGTGTCCCAGTTGCCACACCCGGGCAAAGAAGGTCATAGCTGCTGCAGTTTGATTACTTATGCCACCTGCAGGCAATAAGTGTTAAAGTCTATTTGATTTTATCTTTAGCTGTGGTCTCTTTCTGTGTTTTTTACAAATTCTTTAAGCCAAAAATACTTACATTTATGTGTCGATCTGGCAGCCATTGTTCCTTGTTGCACAATGTATCTGGATACCGCTTGCTTTCAAGTAAGCTTGCGTCCTTGCTTGGTTTTAAGGGGTATCTAGCCCTTCCCCTTAGCCCTACCGCTCGATCAAAATGAGTATTGTGACAGCCCTTACTCTCACGTGAACGCGCAAAACTAAGGGTAAGGGGAAGGGTTAAGACAGAGAAATGAGACATAGCCTTAATACTCCTACCACCTGTGTCAATAAAAAAAGAGTCATTTCAATGATACTTTAATAAAAACTTCAAATATAAGCACCACAGACAGTGGTACAGTTAGTTTAAAGCGTAACTCTCGGCAAAATGCAACCTAGGGTCTTTTTGTGAATGTACCCGAGTCAAACTTTCGTTTAAAGCGTATTTAGGACGGAAACGCCACTTTTAAGATTTACCGTATTTTCGTTTTTTGGTCAAATGGCCTTTTGAATGGGAGTGCTGGGGGCACTTTTATGCTAGCCTCAAAATAACTATTTTTAAAACACTAAGAAGGCTCGACACAACATGAAACTTTGCTCCAAGTATCACCAGGGGCTCTACACCTTAACGAAAGCATTGACAACATTGTTTGTGTACACAGAGTTTACTAAAAAAGGTTTGCAGCAACTCACGTTAGGCTGTTGTTGTTTACGCTATCCGCCATTTTCCCAGTCAAAAATAGGCGATCTCCGAATGCGAGTGAATGGACTCCATAGGAGGAAATGTCATTCCTGTATGATGCTCCTTTTTCAACTACATGGTCATTGTTGTTTTTCACTAACGACAAAACAACGAATTATCCGTTCATTTATATGGAACTAAGCTTTAGGAGGTTTCCATCTTTACTCTCCTCCGTCGACTATTTTTGACTGGCTCGATAGACGGCGACCGGAAGAACAACAGCTACAGTGAGTTGTTCAAAACCTTTCTGTTTAGTAAACTCTGTGTACACAAACAATATTGTCAATGCTTTCGTTAAGGTGTAGAGCCCCTGGTGATACTTCGAGCAAAGTTTCATGTTGTGTCGAGCCTTCTTAGTGTTTTAAAAATAGCTATTTTGAGGCTAGCATAAAAGTGCCCCTAGCACTCTCATTCTAAGGGCCATTTGACCGAAAAACGAGAATACGGTAAATCTTAAAAGTGGCAATACCGTCCTAAATATGCTTTTAAACGAAAGTTTGACTCGGGTACATTCACAAAAAGATCCTAGTTTGCATTTTGGCGAGAGTTACGCTTTAACTAACTCCACCCGCTGCTGTTATTTCTAATAATCAAAAAATATTGTTTGGATCCCCCTCAGGTGTACCTTCTCCTCCCTCAGGGGTAACCAGGCACAAACAGCAACTATATTAAAATAAATAAAGACACCCTTGAGTTATAATATTATTTGCCTGCAGGGGTCACACGTGTCACAACTGCAGCAGCTTTTACAGTACTTTCCTTGCCTGTAGATGGCACACATATGCGTATTAACATGCAGTTCTAAAATAGTGCTCCAAGGTGGCTTAATATCGACTGGAACTGTAAGTCCTAAAAACTGGTGTGAGTTTCAGGTATACATCGATGACACGTTTTGTCGATTAAAAAGTCAGTTTAAAGTCTGCTTTAGACTGTACTGTGTCCTTGTGATCCTTGACCTGCCATGCATATGTATCTCAGGTCGACAACGTCATCCTGCTAACTGACTCCTGCGTCAATAGTGAAGTGGAGTGGACCATCAACAACTACCGGAATGACGTAAACAACAAAGCCCTCATGGTTCAAATCTGCTTGTCACAGAGGTAATGCTCTAAATTAACCATGTCCGCTCTGTTTTCTTGCAACTTTCTATTAGCATAGACAGGTCATTTTTAACATTTGTCGTTAGCAAAAATGTACAGAACAGCCTCAGACGAAATTCACTAACATTTAGCTTTCTGCTGGTTTCTGTTTCTTCCTGTTTCTAACTTGAATGCATTTCTTGATGTATTCTCTACTTGCAGTATGCCAGACGAGTTCATCCCTGACAGGAACTGTGTGAAGCTGTACGGCTTCAGTGAACAAATGCTGAGGTAAAATGTTTGGTTGCTCACTTCTATCCAAAAAACTGAATTAGAGGATTTATATAAATGGAAGAAATGTTAAGTCTAATGGCACTTTTAAAGCAAACTGTTTTTTTGATTATGATAGGAACTTAATAGGATCAATATCAGTCTTATATCTGCCTGTTAAATATGAAGCTGGAGCCAGCAGCTGGTTAGCTTAGCTTAGCACAAAGACTGGAAACAGCTAGCCTGGCTCAGTTTGAAGGTAACAAAATGCACCTACCAGCACCTCTAAAGCTCACTAGTTAACATGTAATCATGTTTGTTTGATCTGTACAAAAACAGAAGTGTGAAAACAACCAGGAAGTCACTGGTCCTCGCCAAGAAATAGTCTGGCACAGAATTTAAGGGAGACACATTCTACTGCCAGGTGGGAAGACACGTACCTAGAGCTGTCCACTTGTGATATGATCACTCAGATTCGATTTTAAAACCATGTTGGAATGGGGCCATAATCCCCCAGCCAAACAGCTAATTGTTATTTGTACACTTCAGTTTATATACGGAGTATACCAAATTAGTAAACTATAGAGGAGCTGATAGGTAGATTTTGTTAACTTTTGACAGAGCCAGGCTAGCTGTTAGCTGTTTACAGTCATTGTGCTACGCTAAGCTAACCGGCTGCTGGCTAATGCTCCATATTTCAACAGACATGAGAGTGGTATGATCTTCTGATCTAACTCTCGCCAGAAAGCACATAAGTGTTGATGTTTATAGTATATTATAAAAAGTGTGACATACATGTCTTTTTTGATTATAAAGCAGGTTGAGGTGCAATATAAATACTGTGAAAGTATCAAGACGTTCAATCCACAGAAAAATGCACACAGCCCGTATTCAGAAACTGTGCCTTTTAAACGAGCCGTCAGGACTTCTGTACGGTTGTGATGTCACAGCTATACTATAAATAGGTAGACAGACATGCAGATTGAGAAGACCTGGAAACACTGACCAATCAGAGCAGATAGTGTTTTGAACATTAAAGCTTGTAAACATGTTCTAGAAGAAACCCAAAATACAAGCATGAACCTGAAAATGAGCATGATATGGGACCTTTAACTATTTCTTTAACTATGTGACCAGGTTTGTGGCAGAACGAGGATCATCCAGGCTGCTGGACCATGTTGAGCATTTAGACAAACTGTACAACGTCCCACCACCAGAGGGAGCTAAAGGCCCTCAGACCACAAACGATGTCGTCCCAATACCAGCCAGCCCCAACTCAAGGTAACTTTTATTTTGTGGCGAAGAAGCAAATCTGAACGGCTTTCTGCTTAACATTGAAGGCCAGGAGACATTTCCTTTTCCCCGCTGGTTTAACACCGACACCCTTCTCTGTCGTCAGGTGGCGAGGCGTTCGTGTGTTTATCTCCTCCACCTTTAGAGACATGCACGCCGAGCGCGACATCTTGGTGCGAAGTGTGTTCCCGGAGCTCCGGCGTCGTGCCGCGCCGCACTGCCTATACCTGCAGGAGGTAGAGCTGCGTTGGGGCGTGACAGAGGAGGAGTCGGGCCGGGCCACTGAGCTGTGCCTGTCAGAGGTGTGTCGCAGCCAGATGATGGTAGGCATCCTGGGGGAGAGGTACGGCCTGGTGCCTCCCAAGCCTGTCCTGCCTGACCTGCCGCAGCACAGCTGGGTAAGACTTATTATTATTACATCAAATTAATTTGCTCAGTGTAAATATTAGGGCTGCACGATATGCGGAAAATATGTGATAATGTTGTTGAATATCGCGATAACGATATCACTTTATTACGATATTCACACATATTAAAGTGTACTCAGTTCTGCTGTTCTGCTGCTTTCCATATTCTTCCAAAATACTACTACTAAACTTTTACCTTTTATACTTAAATGTAAAATAGGATGAGAGTGTCTGTTTTTAGATGTGAATTTCAATCAAAGATATTCTCTAAAATAATGAAAGAATGCTTGATTTATTTCTTTATGTGCAGCTGGCGTCGGCCCCAGCAGGCCTGTCCATCACAGAGATGGAGATCCGTCAGTTCCAGGCTCTTTACCCCGACACAGTACAACAGCGAATGCTCGGCTACTTCAGAGATCCAAACATCACCAAGTATATAATCCATGGTCACATTCACACATTTGTCTAACTTTTCTCTTTATAATGTTTAAAGCTCACATATGTTACACCTTTCTGGAGTTTTATTTGAAGTTTTGATACCCTTAAGAAGATATATTTGTGGTTTTAATTACCAAAAACCATATCAGTATAGTTTTACAGCTCCCCCCTCTCAGACGCTCTGTCTTATTAATAGTCATGGTCCTCTCTTCTGATTGGTCAATTGTTTTCTGAGTGACGCACGGCCAGGCCAACCACTGGTAACATGTTGTAGCCTGTTGTGCATTTGACTGTAGATTGATCATTTTGACCCTTTTACGGTAAACATAGCCCCTAGACCACTGTTTCTCAAATGGCAGTACGCGTACCCCTAGGGGTACTTTGGAGTACTGCAGGGGGTACGTGAGATTTTTGCAAAATGCTAATTTAAAAATATGCCATGGGGGCCTCTAGTTCACCCAGTGAACTAGAGGCCCCCGTGTTTGCTGCGTGTCATCCCCCATCTCTGTCCCCCTTTCATGTCTATCCACTATCACTACCTAATAAAGGGAAAAGCCCCCAAAAAATATGTCATGAATTATTCTGAAAATAATTATACTATAATAATGAATGATCTTAGTAATGGATTCTAAACATCTAACGCGTAGCATTTAAATGTTTTTCAGTTACAAGGTTGTTTTGTTGTTTAGTAAATCTATCACTGCCAGTGCTGTATTGTACCTGTATTGTTTTGCGCTGGTCAGGGGGTACTTGGCTTAAAAAACAATTCAAAGGGGGTACATTATTGAAAGAACTTTGAAAACCACTGCCCTAGACCTTAGGTATCAGGACAATATCTGACCTTTAAGTTTGAATAACTGAGTCATTTAATAAAAAAAAAAACGACCCCCGACCAATTCATTTTAAAAACAGTCATAGGATGTTTATGTTTCCATTCAGTTGGTTGCAATGCTGTAATACTAAACAGTTTGCTGGGAATTTATTCAAGTATTTCATGTTATAATTACATTTTCCTCCGATGTTTCTCAGATTAGTTCCTGTGGCGTGGAAATCTGACTTTGTTGCTGAATCGAAGGAGGCTGAGTGTAAAATGGCCTCTCTTAAGAGAAGCATCCGGGCCAGTGGAGTCAAAGTCACTCAAAAGTGAGTTATCTGTCCCGACAGCACTGAAGCTGTGGTATTAAAACCATAGTTCACTATTCTTTCAGAATACTTCTCATTTAAGACTTTTATTTTAAAAGTAGTATTTGTTATATCTGTGTTTTTAGTATTAACTGGTAAAGTACAATATTTTTTGATGAACTGAAAATCGCATTCTGTAAATGTTACATCAAAAATGTAAATCTACTAAATCAGAATTTGAAGTGCCTAAGCTGAGTCTACTTGTCTGTTTTTCTGTCCTAGTTACTCGTGTGAGTGGGGTGGCGTTGTGGGGGGGAAACCCTATCTGAAAAACCTGGAGGACTTTGGCAAGGCTGTGCTGGAAGACCTGTGGACGGCTGTAGTAAAGCAGTTTGTGGAAGTTAGTCACTCTGACCATTCAATCAATTACACTTTCCAAACTCCTCATTAAGCAAACTAAGCTATGTGAAACCAGTGGTGGAAGAAATAATCTGATAATTTACTTAGCGATACCACACTGTAAAAAAAAAAAAAAAAAAGTATGTTACAAGTATTAATATTAGCAACCAATTACACTTAAAGTATCAAAAGTACTTAAAGCTTTAGTGCGTATCTTTTTGATATTAATGACCGTCCGTTACATTCAAGCCATTGCCGAATGAGTTGCTACGAAGCTAATCAAGCCTATCAGCTCCACACAACTCTCTCTGTATTTCTCAGTATAGCTATGTTCAGAAGATTGTGTCGTCCGGCGCCTTTCCCACGCAGAAGCTCGAGTGAAGATAATGACCTCTTCTGAAGAGTCCATCATGTGTTTTTAATCCTCTGTGTCCTTCTTGGCTATTGCGGGGGGGGGCAGTGCGTGGTCACGGAAGGCTTGCATCATGTGGACGTGCCGACAGTTTTGTTGTCATTACTTAGAATTCCTCATGGGGGGGTGACAGAAACTACGCACTATAGCTTTAAAGGTGCTGTAGGTAGGATTGCGAAGATCCAGGACTTAGCCAAAAAATTTGAACATCGACAACTTCTCAGCAGAGGTGTTCACAAGTCATTTTTTGGAAGTCCAAGTCGAGTCTCAAGTCTTTGAGCTTGAGTCCAAGTCAAGTCTCAAGTCTTTGAGGGGCAAGTTCAAGTCAAGTCTCAAGTCTCTGGCCATCTGATCTGTCCCTAACACTTTATTGTTAAATCTTATGAATTCAAAGCATGTCCTGTAGCTACCATCCATACAGTACAGTATCACAATCAGCTGTAGGATAACTTTATGGGGTCTACTTAACACATCCCTCTAGACCTCGGACCTGGTGAAATATTAACCTAAAGCTGTCACATCATATGGATACAACTATAAAGATACAATGTGCCTGTTCCCAGCATTAGCACAACACTTTGTGATGGTTAGCTTGTTACCTGTGGTGATTTCAGCTAAATGTAACGTCTCTTTCACACAAAAAAAAAGTCGAAGTGGAAATCAAGAGAATAGTGGCAGCGCCACACCAGTTATAGAACAACATGCATCTCAGTGTCAGTCCAAATTACGCACAATAAGCAGTTTGAACTCACTGATGTAATACCATTTATTTTCTAAGTGTTAGTACGCTCAGTGAAACTGAGTCCAGCGCGAGGGAGACCCGACTCAGAGGAGGAGAGGTTAGTGAGGCCAGCGTCTCCACGCATGGATTAAATAATGAAATAGTAAATAGGACTACAGCAACAGAAATATGTGCAGAATTAAGACAGTCAAGACGGCCCAGTGTTTGGTGGACCAGATACACCTTGTTCACTTAATAGCCTACAAATCATCCACGGGATCAATTACGCATCACATGAGTTTGCCTCCCCGACACAGTTTGTTCCTGGGGAGATGGATCTGTGCGTCCCGCCTCCTGTGCACCATGGATGTCTGAGCCTCCGCAATTACTAACTATAAAGATATAATTTTCCTGTTCCCAGCATTAGCACAACACTTTGCGATGGTTAGTAGTTTGTTACCTGTGACAATATATGCTAAATGTAACGTCTCTTTCACATTAGCGTGTGAGTGACTATTTGGGTGCGTTTGGAGATGCCTGATGAAGTTTGACGTTGTTGATCTGGCATCATGTAGCTGTTCGCTTACTGCCACTGTTTACGAAGTTATTGAAAGCAAAACTAATGACAAAAGGCACAACTCCGGGGGGACTTGGTGTCGCCATCATCAATATATTTTTTTTGAATGTGAGTGCGCGCACGTAAGGCATAACGCATGCATTATGTTGCACATTATGGCAAAGGGTAGGGGACATGAGGGAGAATGAATGCGTGTGCATGAGCAGTGATTGACACGCAGTTAGACACCCCCCCCCGGCCCTGATTGGTGCATCTGAACAGGGAGCGGTGGATTTTTTTCAAATCGCACTACAGGCTGTAGGTGGTGCCAGAGGAGCCATTTTTTTATTTTTTTATTACCTGCTTCCTGTAGTTCTACTCGAACATAGGGTCAGTTTCAGCAAATATGACAGAAAGTTAGTTTTATAAGGCTTACCTACTGCACCTTTTAATATGCATAATGACCCCTGTCAGTTTTATATTATTATGTTATTGGATTATTATTAATGATGTCTAATAGGGGTGGGACAAAATTCCATATGGCAATATATCGTTGTCCTTCGTGCGATAAGAGAATTGATACGCTGGCGCCAAATATGGATATTTTAATGAATAAAATAAGGCGCTATGAATTGATTTCCTTAAGATTTACTTAATGGCTCCTCGAGGTGGCGCTCAACACATGAACGAGGGAAACTTGAACAGAAGTTAACAAGCCAAAAAGGTTTTCAATGGGATGGCGGACAGCAGTTTGAGGAAAATAACCGAAAAAACTGATTGATATAATTTCAAACTAAAGAGGTATCCTGGGACATTTGTCAACACAGCTACCGTTCAGTAGATGGTAAATAAACCTCATTTCTCTCCGTGTGACAGGAGGATGCCGAGGCAGAGGCTGTGTCCGATGTAATGGAGCAGCAGGTGCACCAGGGGGCGCTGCAGAGGCAGTTCTTCGGCAGGGCCAAGCTGATGTCTGGGGCTGTGGAGATAGTGGAGCAGGCCCAGGCCAAAGGGGGGATGATGGTGGTGGAGGGAGGACCTGGAGAGGGCAAAACTGTCTTCATGGTAAATTTCTCAAAGGAATGATATTCTACCATATTTTTCTATCAGGGATTCTAACCTGTTCATTCCATGTATGCGCCCAGATCTGACTGCTGATGGCTTGCTTGTATCTCCACATGTAGGAGAAACACTGATATGCTCGATAATTATCACTTAGCGTCCAAGTTATTATTATTTTTGTTCAATTCTAAATATTGGTGGTATGGATTTATTTTTATTGATTTTTTATTGTCATACAAGAAAATGCATTCTTACATTTCAAGTTTCTAAACACATTTCGATATCAAACCCTCTTCCCCATTCATCTCCACTCGCTTAAAGTTAGGACATGCCAGTCTCCCATCCATCTTATTGACCTGGAGGGCTGACCACCTCAATTGCGGGTGTTTACCATTCCATACATAACTTCGAAATAAAGTGTGCAATTTTTGCCAATATCCTACTGGAGGCGCCAGTGGGATCATTGAACTTATAAAATGAATGCAAGGTTAAATGTTCGTTTTGAGGACTGCTATATGGGCTGGCACTGAACTTGGTAAACATTTAGATCGGTAAACATCTATTAATATCTTCTTCTGTTCTTTTCAAAATTGAAGAATAATTAGTTTTAGCCACAGACAATGGGGAAGTATTAACCCTAATACCCAGGTAGAGGACCTCCCTTGCAACGTTAATTTGAGCCGGGAGAGTTAGCTTACTTTGATCCGTATTGATAAGCATAAGCGCTGATTTTGACAGATTAACTTTGTATCCTGAGAGATATCCGAATGACTCTAGTGCATTTAAAACCCATGGGAGAGTGTGCTGAACATTTGCCATATAAATTAATGTATCATCCGCATAGAGCGATATTGAATGAGATATCGTACCTACTGTAATAGGAGAAATTGTAGGAGAATTACTAATCAAATGTGCCATCGGTTCTATTGATAAAGTAAAGGAGAAAGAGGATCCCCCTGTCGTATGCCCTGTCCAATTTCAAACAGCTCTGACATGCCACCCCCCACGCATATGCGGGGTGATGGATTAGTATACAGTGTTTGAATCATATTGATAAATTTACTGCCAAAGTCATGACCCTCCAAAGATATGGCCATTCCAAATGGTCAAACGCCTTTTCAGCATCTAGGAATAATAGACCGCAGTCAGGCGGGATTTTATGTGATGCACTCAATACGCAGTGTTGGGAAGGATACTTTCAAAACGTATTCCGTTACAGAGTACAGAATACATGCCCAAAAATGTAATTTGTAACGTATTCCGTTACGTTACTCAATCTGAGTAACGTATTCTGAATACTTGGATTACTTCCACATTGAATTGTATTTTAGAAGTAGGAATGCGGCCATCACATACAGCTTACTAAACAGCCCTATTCTGGTGTGTTCTTCTGTTCCAACTGGCTGAATGTGTACCTAAACAAGCAGATAGATTTTTGTATTTGTAGTCCCGAACTGCATACTACAAAAATCTAACCGCAGTCTAAGCTACCATGAGCTAATTTTAGCTAACGTTAGCTAACATGTCAAACGGGGCTAGTCAGTCTTTCAACGGCTCTGGGGATAGTAAATCAGCACGTAGGAGAATGTAAAGTCGCACGTCAACTACAAAATAGCAAGGTGACCAGTAAAACTACAGCAGACGACTACCCTTGGCTAAAAAATAACTTACTTTAAGATGCTTCTTCAGGTTGGAGGTGGAGTAATTTGGACGCTGAAAGGAAGTTGGTTGCTGACAAGCAGAAGTTGCACTGCAGTGAACAGTTATATTTCGTTCTCCCTTCTCTTTCTTTAATGTGAAATGCTGTTTGAATTTCCAAGATAGAAACGCATTCCTGCCCTGGCTCTGTTGTGCCGGTTCCGGCTCCATCTCTACCTCTATCAGTGATCACACAAATAGCTAATTTTTTCGTTTTCATATTGGGGCTTCTGGGAAATGCATGGAGTTGCGAAAGTGAATAAACCCGTGAAACAGAGAAGTATCGTCATGTAATCCATTGATTTCAACAATGTAACTGTATTCTAAATATCAACTATTTAAATTGTAACTGTAACGGAATACAGTTACTCATAATTTGTATTCTGAATAAGTAACGCCGGTACATGTATTCCGTTACTCCCCAACACTGTCAATACGTGTAATAGCCAGCGAAGATTATCTGAGGCCAAACGTTAGGGCTAGAGGATTCCAACTGCGCGACGTACAACAGTCTGCCGCTAAAGCTATGAGCTAAAAGACTCAAACTAGCACTGGTCACTGCTGTTGTCTGAAAAACAACACAGACGGGACAAAATGTTGCGTTTAGTGATAAACTGCTAAACCTCGTGACGACTTATGACCGACTGCTATCTGTTGTGGAACTTTCCTCACGTTACTCTGTCCTCTGTGACTGTCCACATCTAAATTAAGCTGCGCGGTGCAGGGAACAACTCTGATTGGTTCAAGGAGGCATGTGATCATGGGAAGCCAAAATCGTGATCGTGATTAAAATTCGATTAATTGTGCAGCCCTACCAAACGTCTCTTCATAAAAACCTGTCTTATCTGTGCTAATTATTTTACCTATTACTTTTTCGAGTCTACTGGTCAGAACCTTGGAAAATATCTTGAGATCAGCATTTATCAAAGATATTGGGCGGTGACTGGCACACTCTAAAGGGGTCCTTACCAGGTTTAGGAATAACTGTAATCAAGGCTGTATTCAGGTCCCTATGAAAAGCCCACTGTTCAATAGCGTAATTCAGCGAGTCCCAGAGTGCAAAGTAAAGCTCAATTGGTATGCCGTGTACACCTGGCGTCTTTGTTTGTGGCTTTAACTGCTTTAAGTAACTCCTCCAACGTAATGGCAGAGTCTAAAGCATCTATGTCTTCTGCTGACAACGTAGGGAGGTCCAATCCACTAAAAAAGTTAGTGAAGTCTGTTTCAGAAGGGATTGGGCCACTTGTATACAGATGTTTAAAGAAATCTTTGAAAGTCTCATTGATTTGGCTGTATGGATTTTGATGTAACATGCAATGATAAGTGCTGCATGGTTTCATATAGGGCTGCAACTAACAATTACTTTCATAAATGATTAATTGAGTAATCGTCTGTTCTATAAAATGTCAGGAAATTGTTAAAAATTGCCTGTTACAATTTCTCAGAACCAAGAATGACATCTTGAAATATCTCATTTTGTCTGACCAAGAATCCAAAAGCCAAAGATTCAATTACAGCTATATTAAACTGAGAGCAAATCCTCACATGGCCCAAGCTAGAACCAACACATTTTTAGCATTTTTGCTTGAAAAGAAACAAAAAGTTATAACCTCAAACCCACCTTAAAGGTAGGATGTATTGCAGGACTGTTGCATTAGACTGCATTAGTTTTAGCTCGGTGTACCTAATAAACTGCATTTATCTCGCTCCACACAGGCTGCTCTAGCAGAAACCCTCAGGGCTGGAGTGAAGTCCAAGAAAAACCTTGTCTGTGATGTCATCTCCTACTCCACAGCTGCCAGCCAATCAGCACGCTCTGTGGGAAACCTGCTTCGATGCCTCGTTCAGTGGTTGAGGAAGATGAAGGATACTGAGGAGGAATCACCTCTTCCCCGTTCGAACAAGTAGCTAGATTAAAAACTGTCCTTAAAATAGTTTACAGGTATGTCATATTGTCAATGCATTAACCGCTAATGCTTTTCCTTTTTCATTTTTTTATCAGAGATTTGCTGTCAGAATTTCACTCCAATTTGAGTGACATAAAGAAGACTAAACCTCTGGTGCTGCTCGTTGATGGGGTGGATCTTGTCCGAGATGGAAGAGGTCAGCTCAGCTCTGACTGGATCCCACAGCAGCTTCCACAGGTCAGTTACATGGATAGGAAACTGAAGGAAAACGTTCACATATTCTGGTGAGGTGGTACATAGTGTAAATCACAAGTTTTATCACGGTACAATATTATATTGAATCTTCCGACAACGATATGATATTTGCTGATATCTTAAAGTCTGTCACAATATGATTTTCATTTGATTCAATTCAGAGATCAGATATAGTTTGCCAATTTAACCAGTCACATTTATATAAACTTTGAAAAACCAACTTAAAGGTGCACTATGAGTTCCTGCATGGTCACTTCTGTTGACGTTCCAAGCAAGGTTATTATAGTTTAGCATTTTTCATTAGTTTTTATTTTTATTTCGTTTTGACTTTTTGTTTTCAAATTCAGTTTAGTTTTAATTAGTTTTTAAAGCGGGTTTGCTAGTTTAATTTAGTTTTTATTTGTTGAAAATGCTTAGTTTTAGTTTAGTTTTTATTAGTTTTAGTTTTAGTCTTTTTTTTTGTAATATGGGTTATTTGTCGGGGGATTCAAAAAGGTCAGAAAAAGTATTGTGTAATAATAACAAAAAAACATACAGTTTTAGAAATATGTATTCACAATGTATTCAACAATAACACCAGTACATAACATGTAGCCTACATATGGTCATGAATATGTAAAGTATGTGCAAAATGTGTAAGTGACGTGTTCCAGGAAAAAAAACGACTAAAGAAGACATGAACAGGTGTTTTGAACTTTGGTTCGAGTAAAGTGGCAAACTTTTTGAAGTCAGTCGAGTCACACAGTTGCACACACACATGTTGTGTTCAATTTGACGTGAAATGTCGGAATTTCTGGGTTCCCAGTCGGAAACTATACATGTCTACGGGAAATGTCATGGTCGGACAGATATAACGTTATTTGCTCTATGAAAGATCGACAAAGACAAAAACTAAGGTCATTTACTCGATTATTTTATTTTAGTTAGTTTTGCAAACAGACATTACAGTTTTAGTTTAGTTATTGTTTTTTTGTAATGCCTCGTTTTTATTTTTATTTCAGTTAACGACAATGTTTTTTCCCACCTAGTTTTCGTTATTTCGTTCGTTTTCGTTAACGATTATAACCTTGGTTCCAAGTAAATTTCAAATAAAACAGAGCAATCTCGCCCCTCCCCCCATGTTTCTGTAACTGTCATGACTAACTGTCACTAACCCCCACCCCCTCCCCCAACCATCTCATCGGTGATTGGCTGGAGTGGTTTGTTGTATTTTGGTGCCTATCCTGTGCCTCTAGTGTTTGTTTGACGTTTACGACCCCCTGTGTTGTCTCCCGAGACCGGGCTTTTTCACGGTGTATTCAGGGAGCAGGCAGCTAGCGGATCAAGGAGAGATGCCTACGAGACAAAAATGAAATCGTGCTGAAACCATGCAGGAACTCATAGTGCACCTTTAATTATGATTTGTCAGTTTTATAGATGAGTTCCTCCAGGCATTTACCTCAATTCAAAACAAACTGTTCTTTTTTAATAATTAGAATAAATAAGAAGTGGGAATCTAAAATAAAGGGGCCTCTTACAGACAGTATGTATCGATAATATTGGAATGTGGATCATTGAATCTATATATGGATCCAGATCATTACAATGTTCTTCTCATTCACCCATTCACACATCATACACCGACTGTGGCGGAGCTGCCATGCAAGGAGCTGGCCTGACATCTGGAGCAACTTGGGGTTCAGTGTCTTGCTCAGGGACACTTTGACATGCGGGCAGGAGGAGCCTGGGATCGAACCATCAACCTCGTGGTTATTGGACAACCCGCTCTACCTCCTGACCCACAGCCGCCTAAATCTGCATAATCATAACTCAAATGCGTTTATTTCAACTTCTAAAGATCGATGTTACAGCAGTTTGAAGAAATGTCCTCTTACTGAGTTCACATGGATAGGCCTGAATTTGGTTATAGCTCATTTTCTTACCGAGAAATGCTTTTAAAATCTCGTCAGCATAAATAATCTGACGTGTGTACAGCGTCAGAGCAGAGACATTCTAATATTTCAAAGTTGACAAGGTAACAAAACCAAACATGCTGTATTGTCTACTCTGGTTGACGTTTTAGGCGTTTGTGTGCTACAGTAAAACTCAGATTCTCTTTTTCTTTTTCAGGGTGTTTGTTTGGTAGTGAGCATCCCAACCAAAGCAGCGCTGTTACAAACCCTGGCCAAGAAAAGAAGCACCGTCCTGTTTTCACTGGGACAGCTTACCATGCCGGACCGGAGGGAGATAGTTCAGAAGGGCCTGGACACCTTCGGGAAGAAACTCAGTGACTCTGCATTCAACAACCAGGTTCTTCTCATGTGTTTTACACTGTAGATATCACACTATTTTGTGAACTCTGACAGTTGTGCGTCTCCAAACATTGCTCATATGTTTGAGGCTGCAAGTGTTTGCCCTACTCTCTTTAATCTAATGCTAATCTAACCCTCAAACTATGCTATCTGCTCATCCAGCTCCAGGTGCTGATAATGAAGAAGGGAGCATCCAGTCCTCTCTACCTGCACCTGGCCTGTGAAGACCTGAGGAACTTTGCCTCTTTTGATAAGGTTAAATATATATATATATTTTAGACACTTCCACAATGGTATTTACTGGTTGTATTTCCGGTGTTGGATGTAGCAATGCTATGTACTGTATAGGGTGGATGCTTACATGAAACCTTACAATATCTAACACAGGTAAAGAAGTTGATAACAGAAAGCGTTAATGCCAATATTAAAACCAGATTTGCTTGCAGCTCTGTGAGACTGAGCTAAATGCTCACATCAGCATGCTAACATGCTCATAATGATAATGACAGTATGATCATGTAATAGCAGGTGTGGTGTGTTGGCATGTTAACATTTGCTCATTAGCGCTACACACAAATTGCAGTTGAGGCTGATGGAATGCCAATAGGTTAACAGGTATTGGATTATAAACCAAAGTATAGGACAGAATGAAATGGTGACCTGATGATGGAGCTAAATGAAAGGCCGGGGGGGGGGTCAAAGTTTTCCTCTCTGGACCATGAATGTGTGAACCCAATTTCACAACAATCCATCTAATAGTTGAAGAAGAAAAGTCAAGTGGATCACCACAGTCAACAGAATGAATCCTCTAGGGACGTAGGGAGCAAATTTCATGGCACTCTTTCAAACAGTCGTTCAAATAGTAGTGGTGTGCAGACCAAGCTACACACTGGCAGGCTTTTGGTATAAAAATACTGAATTAAAACAAAAAACCAAACAGACATCTTAAAAACGTAAACAAAACATAACAAGAGACCGTCATTTCCCCAAACCTATCCCATTCCTTAACCTACTACTCTTACTCATTCAACTCACTAAAGAGATACAACAGTGTGTATATGCATTCTACTGTACAACTATTACTGTGGCAGGTATGACATATAGGGCTATTAATTGATCTTGTTGATTGAACTTTTATCAACAATATATAGCATATACATATTTTATTTAGTTTTAATCCACTGTTATTGGTTATGACTGTGGTCTCTTCCTACAAGCAGACGTTTTTTTTATGTTGCCGATCTTGACCGATTCAAGATCAGCGGAAATGTTAAACCACCCTACTACCAACTTAACGTACTTTGTCTCTGTGTCTCAGTTGAAGGAGAGCCTCCAGGGCTTGCCTCAGTCTCTGAGCCAGCTGGTGCAGTACAGCCTGGACAGAGTCTGCTCCCAGTACAGAGGAATGCTGGGACTCCGCCGGGCTCTGGCAGCTCTCACTGTCAGCACCACTGGTAAGATGACCACATTTGTTTTTAATAGCAAGTGCTATAAAATTGAAAGGGATATTATAACCAAATTGTGTTGATTTGCTTAACTGTCTTTGGCTTCATCGACAGGCCTGAGGGAGAGAGACTTGTACTCTGTGCTAAACACATGCAATGACTTGTCCTCACGGGACGGACCGGTCACATGGCAGGAAGTACTGCAACTGTCCAGGAAGCCCAAAGGACGCATTCCCATGGCAGTTTTCACCCGTATAGTGCAGAGCTTACAAAGGTATGAATCCGATGTTAGTTAAAAGTGGTGCAAAACTCAAAGTATTCTTGCACCTAGCTGTCTCTTTTTATCTTTACTCTCCTGTACTATAATTTACAGTAATGTTAGTTTATTTTATTTAACACCTTTTGCCCTTTTCACATAAATTGAATACACTTTATCATAACTATTTGATCACCATTTCACGGACGTTTATTGACTGTGTGCTTTTAGATTTCCTCCATGTTAGAGGGAATACACATTTGGTCTGTTTAGATACAGTATACTGAGGTGTGAGTCCAATTATAGACAACAGTCCTAAAGCAGGAAGAGATAGTGAACCTATATAACCTTATCTGCAGTCTGATTGGTCCGTCTCATTGCCACGACACTGACGACCTGCTGGCTCTAACCAACCCAGAGGTGAGGAGGGCCTTCGAGGACTTACTCCTGCCAACAGAAAGTGACCGAACCAGAGCTCACCTCGTACTGGCAGGTAAAGTACACACAGTCTGTTTTAATGCAGAAAAAGTAAGTATTAGTTACTGTATATTTTAATTAGTCTCATATCACTCTACCGTCTCTTTTTCTCAGCTCATTTGTGGGCCCTAGCCGACCCGCAGGGCACAGATACCTTCCTTCACTGTGAGGCCAACTCTGTACTGCATCTGCCTTCCAGCCTGGTTAGTCATCTTCCACCACCACCCACAATACAACACAGGTGCTTTGATGTACAGACTGGTTCCGGAAGTGTTTCGGATATCTCCATTGATGTTTCATTAAAATACATATATAAAGAGTTGTAAGCCTGGAAGCAAGCCAACCGGCTATGAGGTGAATCGTGACAATGAAACATTTGATTGGGTGCAAAAAAAAAAAACATTTTGAAAATGGCAAAAAAAGTCAAAGGAACAAGACTGTACAGAAACGAGAGACTGACGATAGACTGGTAGCAACTCGCTCCAGCCGTTCATCATGACATTCACGGTTGCTTTTAACTGCCTCCATTTGGTTTTGGTCAGATTCAAAGTGGCCAGCTGGAGGCGCTTCATTCCCTGCTCTCCAGCTACTACTTCCTGTATGCTAACGTGCGCCACGGCCTCCTGCACCCCCTCCTGGAGACCTACAGCTTGTATGGTGAGCATGCAACATGTGGTAACACGTTTTGATAGTTTGGCTGCTGTTTAGAAGGTTCTCCTTTTAATCCTTCATGTGTTTTCTTGTGTGCATTTGAATGAATTAGACATTTTTAAAAAGGATGGTTTTATTCAGTAAACCTCCCCTTGAAAAATAAACAGAAAATCCTAACGTTTGTATCCTGTGAAATTTTGCCTTTCCTGTAGATAACGAGCTTAAGTCTGCACCTTCAGGTAAGTGCTTAAAACAATACATAACTTACATATATAAGTGTCTTTTATTCCTTACTAGTTTCTCTTTGTGCTTTCAGTTAGCTTCCAGGGTCATCTAGACGACTGCCGGAGTTTCCTGCGGCATCACAGCCCCCTGCTCTCCTCCTGGCCGTCTCTTTTCCTTCAGCAAGCCCTCAACGAGCTCCCAGAGACCTCTGCTCACACCTGGGCACAAGGCCTGATGGGAAAGGGAGGTGCCCGAGTAGTTGAGTGGCTAAACAATGACAGTCAGATTCTTCAGGAGACCAGGTAAGCAGGTTGTCTGCCAAGGTGGTTAGAAGTAGGGCTGGGTATCGCCAGGGATTTCCCAAATCAATTTGATTCCGATTCACAAGGTCCTGATTTGATTACATTATTATATGTTTAGGGTTTAATTCGTTATTGATATCTAGGAATGTGTAAGTGGTCTGGTGTGTTTCATGGCAGTGAGCTGGTGTCCACCTTCTCCTCTGAACCGACCTGTGTGGTTGTGAGCTCCGACGGAGAGCTGATGGTGGTCGGCACTGGACAGGGAATGCTGCATTTCATCAACACTCAGACCGGACAGGTACAAACCCATTTCCCAGTAGAAATGTACTTTTTGGCCACCCTTCGGTGTCTTCTTCATCGCGTCACTTTTTCATCATGTCACACATCTTTGACTGGTTTGTTTTGTGTCGGTAGTTTCTATTTGGCCAATGAGTAGCGATCTTGACCGATTGTTAGTGTCCCGTTGCCAGGCCTATCTCCACAGCGTAAGGTCTGGCTACACCACAGATACGTTCTGGTATAGGAGAAAAAACACTCTGGGTTGTTTGCATTTCTTTAAACCAATCACAATCTTCTTGGGCGGTGCTAAGCTCCGGATGCAGCGACGGTGGCTCTGTAAAATAGTCTCGGGAAGGAACTTGTTTTGGTGGAACATTTGCACCCCGCAAACGAAAACGCCACATACAATAACAAATGAAGTTAACTGTTCACACAGTATAGTAACAGGAACTGTTTAAATTAGCTAAATACATGGTGTATCACCATGTGTACGTCGTCCACAGCAATCCCACCAATCGGTCCCAAAACGTTAGCCTGGCTCCGCCCTCCTACGTACTTACACTTCATTTTCATTTCCCTTCAGTACTACGTCTGGGTTTGCGGTATAGTCTTGGGTTTTCTCCAGCCAAATTTTTGGCGGTCCAATCAGCGAACAGAGGGAGTGACTGAGAACGATGACACCATGCGCTAGAGTTGTAGTTCCGTAATGGCGGCGGAGAAAGACGCGAGCGAAGCCATTCGGTCCGTTGTGGCAATGCTGCCGAATATCCAGAAGTTAAAGCCTGAGCAAGAACAATCTTTGCTGAGTTGTGTTGGTGGCCATAATGTACAGGGTTCGGGAAAAGTTAGATTTTCCAGCTGGCTCCGTTAGTGGTGAAGGAGTTGGCTAAGGCGAACGCTAGCGATGCTAAGCCGACGTCACGACCAAACGTTAGCGATTGGTTATGGCAGTTCCAGAGTGGCTCTGGGCAGATCCAATAGTTTTAAACTTCAACAGAGTACCCGCCTTCAAGGAAGTTAACACTTGTCAATGGAGAGTGGCCAGACTCTCTGTACAAATGTGATGTACCAGAGTCTGGTAGGACCAGGCTACCAAAATGTCCCAGTTAGAGAGGAAATGCCCTAAACATATTCTTTGTAAATCTTTACAATCATTCACCAAAAGAACCAAGCAGGTCTGCCTTGTTGCACGATCCAAATTTTCTTCAAAACTTGCCATTTTCAGCGTGTAGCTTGCTCGCTCGAAGGTTGTTGATGTTTCCCGTGGCGAAGGGTTTTTGAGAACGGCAACACACAGAGAGCGGAAGGTGAAGGGCAACGGCTTTATCCTGGAAATGTACTTCTGTTGATCCAGGTTAACCAATTGTAGACTTTACATGTTCACACATCATTCATTTTCAGCTCACAGTCAGTACATAAACATGTACACAAGACAACCTAACGCCTTGTGCATAGAACATCACGTTCACATGCACTGTAATTACCTGTAGTAAAATCCACGTGTCAGTGCAGCATCTCAGTAATCAGATCTGAAATCTAGCTGGTAAAATGTACCACTCTTTCTCTACCCCGATTATGGAAACCAAGTTTCATGTACATGATGTTTAAAAAAAATCTGATTCCTGCAGACATTGATTGTAGTGCATGTAAACACACTAATTGTAAATGTGTCATGTTGTAAGTCTGAGAAGAATTACTGTTCAGTTGTCACACATGTTGAGGAAAAAAAAGCAACAAAGTTGTCTAATATCAACTCTCTCCTGGCTGTGCACAGGAAGTAAAATCGCTGGTGAGCAGCTGTGACGGCATCTCCAGCTGTGCATTTCTTAAGGATGGACATCTTGCTACTACCTCCTTTGATGGACGAATAGAGATCTGGGACATTGGGAATGGCTGCAGGTGAGAGGAGAGTCTGAAAGAAAATAGACAAAAAATACCTCAGACTGTATGAATCTGGGGGTTTTCTTCAAATATAGCTCAGGCTACTGATGTGTGAATTAACTGACTGGTGTTTCTTCTTCTTGCAGGACTGCTCTTATTAAGGGCCACACTAATATAATAACAGCCAGTGATATCACTGCAGACAGGAAGCACCTTGCAACAGTGTCTCTGGACTTGATGCTGAAAGTTAGTCTCAAACAAATCACATTCAACTTTTGTTGGCAAAATCAGTTGCTTGGTTTTTGTGTCGTGTCTCTTTATTCTGCCTTTTTTGTTCCATGTATTCTGTGTGATTTGAGACAGCTGTTAATTTCATGTGTGTCCCAGAAAGACTAGAAGCCACTTTGTTGCAGCTAATGGGGATCTGAATAAGGGCTGCACGATATGAGGAAAATATGTGATATGCCATAACGTTGAATATCGCGATAACGATAATATTTGCAATAAATAACTAATATTAAAGGTCCCATGACATGGTGCTCTTTGGATGCTTTTATTAAGACCTTAGTGGTCCCCTAATACAGTATCTGAAGTCTCTTTTATATAGACCTTAGTGGTCCCCTAATACTGTATCTGAAGTCTCTTTTATATAGACCTTAGTGGTCCCCTAATACAGTATCTGAAGTCTCTTTTATATAGACCTTAGTGGTCCCCTAATACTGTATCTGAAGTCTCTTTTATATAGACCTTAGTGGTCCCCTAATACTGTATCTGAAGTCTCTTTTATATAGACCTTAGTGGTCCCCTAATACTGTATCTGAAGTCTCTTTTATATAGACCTTAGTGGTCCCCTAATACTGTATCTGAAGTCTCTTTCCCAAAATTCAGCCTTGGTGCAGAATTACAGCCACTAGAGCCAGTCCCACAATGAGCTTTCCTTAGTATGTGCCATTTTTGTGTCTGTAGCTATTGAGGAGAATAGGGGGAGAGTGGGGGTGTGGCCTTGACCAACTGCCACTTTGCTCGTTTGAAAGCCATGATGTCTTTCTCTCATGGGTGGGCCAAATTCTCAAAGCAGAGAAAGGGGAGGTAACCTTTCCCCTTATGACGTCATAAGGAGGAGATTCCAGATCGGCCCATCTGAGCTTTCATTTTCCTCAAAGGCGGAGCAGGATACCCAGGGCTCGGTTTACACCTATCACCATTTCTAGCCACTGGGGGACCATAGGCAGACTGGAGGAACTCATATTAATGTTAAAAAACCTCATAAAGTGACATTTTCATTCCATGGGACCTTTTAAAGTGTACTTAGTTCTGCAGTTGTGCTGCTTTCAGTATTCTGCTAAAACAAATTGCTTGTTGAATTTAAAACAAATAAAATTTGTGTAGCCCTAATCTGAATATCTAAAACAGGGATTACCGCTGTGAAATTATACTCAATTTTTACTAAACTGCACATGTCACTTAAAATATAACTTTCTTAACGTAAGCGTCCTTAATTCTGCTGAATGTTTTTCTGCTATTTCAGGTGTGGTCCTCTACTAAAGGTAATGAGGTCGCGGCCCTGCCCAGCTCCAGCCCTTTGAACTGTGTGACCTTTGACCCCGAGGGTCACCTGCTGGCTGCTGGCTGCTGGAATGGGAACGTGATTGTGTGGAACTGGCTTCAGAACAAAACTCTAACGGTGAGCTGTAAAGATAGTCGCATACTAGAGTTTAATGCTCACTACTTCAGATTAAATGTAATCATTTTCATACTGCAACGAAAGATAATCAATAAACAACATTTATAAGATTGACACTTTAATGGGGAACTCTATCCATTTTACACATCAGCTTCTTTTTACAGGTCTTTGGGAGTACTACTGCATATGTGGGCCAAAAAATTCTATAAAGCCTTTTGTGGCTCCAGAGGGAGCTGTGTGAGGTCTGATTAATGCCTCAAGTGATAGACTTTGGGCCCTATTTTGCTCCTGGCGCAGCGCCAAGCCCGATGTAAGTGTCTTTGCTAGTTTAAGACCGACACAGTTGTCAATTTCCCGTCCAGCGCCCGCGTCGTTTAAATAGCAAATGCACCTGCGCCCATCTGTGCGCCCATGGGCGTGCTGGTCTTACTGTTCAGGTGCATTCTTGGCGTATTGCTATCTTGAAGCACTGGAAAGTGATGGCGCCGTTGACCAACAAAAACCTGGTCTAAAGTCAATAATGCAGCATTTCATTGTTATTTTAACAGCGCATTAGTAAAATGCGCGTGCACACTATGCTTGTTACACACACACAGGGACGCGCAGCAGCACACAAACATGCAGCAGATTAAAAATAAAAATATTACAGTGTGGAAAAGTGTATTATTGTGTATATATATATATTTTATATTACATGTTATTATGGTTACTGGCGCTTTCACTTCACGCACGAACAGATCCTTTTCTTCTCCTGGAAATCTCTGCTTCCTGCTCAGCAAATCCTCCATCATAATAGCAATGCGCCTGGCTTTTAAAGGGAATGGGAGATGACACTGATTGGTTTATTGCATGTTACGCCCAAAACACACCTATTATTATTTAAGACACTAAGCAAAACCCTTTTGAACCACGCGCCTGTCGCACGGACCCTTTTTTCCGCCGTTAAACTAGCAAAAGTGTATTCGTACACGCCCTAAACGCACCTGCGCCAGACGCTTCACGCCGTGCGCTTAGATCGTTAAAATAGGACCCTTTAAGTTTGAAAATGAAAAGAATCTGGGGATGGGGATTTAGAAAGAAGTGTTTCCCTCTGTAGCCCTCTTCTCATCTCTGCTTGAGGCTAACCGCTCCAGGCTACATTAGCCGCTACTAGCATAATTCAATATCAATATTCAAATCATAACAGGAGTTATCTCAGGATTTATAAAGATAGAGTAGATCTAGACCACACACTATAATTTACAAAGACCCAACAATTCCCCCTACATAACACACCCACATTACCTTAAAGGTGCTCTAAGCGATGTTGGGTGACGTTACTTCTTGTTGACGTTTGAAGTATTTTCAAACAAAACGAGGCTAGCTCGACCCTCCCTCCTCCTCATCCCGTCTCCTCCCTTCTCTGCTTCCGCTTACTAACCCCCCCAACCCCCACTCCCCAAATCCTTCTTGTTGGTTATTGGCTGGAACGCTGGAAGACTGTTTTGTTATGTTTGGTGGTGCAGGTTGGCGCAGATTGTTTTAGTTGCCGTTTGTGGAGCCTGGGCTGTCTACAGAGACCTCGTTTTTTTTTTTACAGTGTGTTCAGGGGACAGGCAGCTTGCGGATAGTGAGGAGACGTTTGCTGTATGTGACAAAAATTGCCTAAAAAACGCGTGACATCGCTTAGAGCACCTTTTAAGTCCAGTTTCATTGTGGGTAATGTAGGCGGAATTACCCACACTTTTTTTTTTTTTCTAACTGTCCGTCGTCTCTCTGACAAAGTTCTAGGAGTGTGATGCTAAATCGGTGGAGTACTCTTTTAAAATTACCTTTTAATATTATACTTGTTTGATTGTTTAGTCTGATCATTCTCTAAGTGTAATATTAAAGTGGTATGTGCATGGCTTAGATGTATTATTCAACCATAAGTAGACGGCTATTTTAAGGTATTTTGCCATTATTTAAAAGTGCACCGTAGAGGCATATAGAAAATCTGTGGGTGACCGAGGAAGAGTATTAAATGTGTCCAGATTGAACCTAGATGTTGTGGCTGGTACTATGGAAGAAAACGTTCTCTCAGGTCCAATTCAGTGGCTGGTTCAGATGAGTTCACAAGAAGCTGTAGAATTCTCTTTGACCAGAGGGAGTTTCTAGCCAGGGTTTTTATACCGTTACAGGGAAACACAGAGTAAACAAAAGCTGAGAAGACATTCAATTTAGGCCGGGAGCCAGGTCCACTCCTCAGGATGTTTTTTGCTACTTTTTTTTTCACTATTATTTCCTATTATCTTATACCTTGGGCCATCGCAAGTTGATAACGACCACCCCCAACTCGGCCCCGTTTGGTCTCAGGGGCCAAAAAACACCCTTTTTGGGAAAAGCTTTTGGCGGAATGATGTAATAGTGAATATTAAGGTACTGCAGCTACATAAATGGTCATATAACTTTAAAATTGTGCATGGTGTATCCTGACACATAGGGGGAACTAGCAGAAAAAGATTCTGGGGATTGCTGCTTTTTTGCTGTCAAATATCACCCTCAACATACCCCAAAAGACAAAAAAAATGTCTGTCCGCCTGACAAATTGTCATGTAAAAGTGATAATTTTCAAGCATTTTATTATACATGTCACTGCCACAAATGTACATGAAAAACTTCCCAAGTTTATAAGCTTCAATTTAAGTCCAAGATGACCTTTCTATCTAGAGGATTACAGCTGGTATAACCAAAGTTCTCCACTGTACCTCAAATCGGACAAAAGAGAACTTTCAAGCATCACCATTCCATATGGGATTAAGCATATTTTTTGCATCTGAACAATATTTTTTTTTAAAAGAGTTGAGACTTGACTTATGTAACCTAATTTAAAGTCTGAGTAGATTTGCATAGGCTCAATATTGTCTGCTCCAACTAATCAAAGTGCTATGATTAGTTAAAGGTGCATTAGGTAACCCTTATAAAACTAACTTTCTGTCATATTTGCTGAAACTGACCCTATGTTCCAGTAGAACTACATGAAGCAGGTAACATAATAAAAAAAAAAATCTGGTTCCTCTGGCACCACCTACAGCCTGTAGTGCGATTTGCAAAAATCCACCGCTCCCTGTTTAAATGCACCAATCAGGGCCAGGGGGGGGGGGTGTCTGACTGCTCCTGCACACGCATTCATTCTCCCTTGTGGGGGGAGGGGCTTAGGAGACCGTTTTGGGCTTTAGCGGAAAGGGGGGAGGGACTGAGAAGTTGTAGTTTTTCAAATTTTTTGGCTAAGTCCTGGATCTTCACAATCCTACCTACAGCACCTTTAAGGTGGGAATTGTTGACTGTTGGAGTCAAGCTTGGGCTCTAAACAAATGGTCTCACAGTGACTAAAGTGAAACACTTTGTTTTAACACTAAGCTAATGAAAAGGCAGACAGACATAATAAAATGATGAGACAGTAAAAGTTTGTGAATCAGGTAAAATAATAGGAACCTACTCCGTGAACAGGAAAGAGGCTATTAGGATAAGATGAGACTAAAACTGTTAGGAAATTCATTTTCGTCTACACTACAAAATAATATAATATATTTTTTTTAAATACAATCCCCTGTTTCTCCTCTGTCTGCTCCCTCAGTCGCTGTGCGGTCACCAGCGCTCCGTGCGCAGTGTCTCCTTCTCCCACTCCTCCTCCATGCTGTGCTCCGGGTCCGTGTCTGGAGAGGTCAGGGTGTGGTCAGTGCCCACCTCCACCTGTGTGGCTTGTTTCCAGGCTCACTGCGGAGCCACGGAGGCCCTCACCTTCTTGGATGAAGGGGCCATGCTGCTGAGCGCCGGCTCTGATCACATGGTGAGGCATCACTGCCTGTACATACTCAACCTGGATCAGAGAAATGGAACTTTACTCTGTGACCCAGGGCTGCAGGATTGTCATAATATATTTACTCCACCACTTGGCTGCCGTAGTTACAATTTAACCAAAAGACAAATGATGATTTGGAACTTTTCCATTTGTTTTGTTTCAGCAAAACACAGTCACCAAAAAAAGACTCAGAACATTGAGGCTCAGAACATTGTCAACAATGTTGAGATGAATAACTTCCTTTTTCCATGTCCTTCTGTATAACAGCTCCAGCTCTGGTCAGGAGGACTTGGACGGTCGGTCACTGCATTAAAAAGCGATGAAGTAAGCACCTTATTTATCTTATGCATTAACTTTTTACATAGCGCAGCATTTTCTCTCCAAAATCCATATTCTCATTTGGTCTTTTAGCGCGAGCAGGAGCCTCCATTGAAGAAAGTGAAGTGCGTAACATCTGAGCCTGCTGCTCTCTGTGTGGCTGTTAATGGAGACCATGCTGCTGTGGGTTACCATGGTGAAGGATTCAAACTCTTCAGTCTTGACTCAGGTGTGTTATTTGTGCTAGGAATGTAAAAAAAAAAAAATTCAAAAAATAAAATCATATTGACTAGATTGAATTAGCGAAAGACACCAACCTGACAGCAGAGCTGTATTTCTTCTGAGGACCCCTCAAGGATAATGAGAGGGCGTGGCTTCAAATCCTTAACTCCTATCATACAACCTCGTTGTGAAAAAAATCGCTTTTTTGTTCTATATAGTTACAGTCACATAATTATTCAGCAACATAAAAAGCTTTCCTCCTTTTTTTTTAAAAATTGTATTACTTTAATTTCTTACTCTTATATTGTGTCTGTATTTTCTGTCTTGCTTGGGTCTTTTATTGTGAAAGACTTTAAGGCATCAGTTTTTGAAGGGTGCTTTAAAAATAAAGTTTACTTACAGATAGATAGATAGATAGATAGATAGATAGATAACCATAAAATAAATATTGATGACGATTATATTAAATTAAAAGACACAGTCATACATAATCTACTGTATATTTCTACCCTAACACTCCTATCTCCCTCCACCCTGTATACATATTGCACAAAATGAAAATAATGTGCATTTAAAAAAAACTAAACATAAAATAGATCTGATAAATAAACGGCCAATAACTATTTTTGAAAAGGTTGAAGGAATCTAAGGCATTTAACAAGGGTAATAGTTCAAAAGTCTCTTTGGCTATTAAGTCATTATAACATGCCAATGTGTTTCAGCCATTAAGGCCCTTAATGTCTAAGGATAACTTCTTCTTTTTTTTAATCATAGGTGAGAAGATCTGGGACTCCACACTCGATGTGTCCATCCTGAGCCTGCTGTGGGTGGTTTTGGACGCAGAGCAGAGTGAACCTGGGCTGCTGTTGTCTGGAGGGAGTGACAAACGCGTGATGGTCTGGAAGAGAAAGGCAGGAGAGGAGGGACTGCTGGGAGGCCTGGAAATGTCTGGAATGTTTGGTGTGCAACCAGGCACCATCCTGGCTTTAGCACAAAACTCCACATACCTGGCGACGGCTTCAGGTTAGTGTTGCTGGTGGGAAAGTAAAAACATGACCTAGGGTTTTACAGAAATGTCATTTTACTGCTCTAATGGTTTCCACCGTAACATAATACATTTCTCGGGTAGGAGGTCATAGCGCAGCATTTTCTCTCCAAAATCCATATTCTCATTTGGTCTTTTAGCGAGCAGGAGCCTCCATTGAAGAAAGTGAAGTGCGTAACATCTGAGCCTGCTGCTCTCTGTGTGGCTGTTAATGGAGACCATGCTGCTGTGGGTTACCATGGTGAAGGATTCAAACTCTTCAGTCTTGACTCAGGTGTGTTATTTGTGCTAGGAATGTAAAAAAAAATTCATCATATTGACTAGATTGAATTAGCGAAAGACACCAACCTGACAGCAGAGCTGTATTTCTTCTGAGGACCCCTCAAGGATAAATGAGAGGGCGTGGCTTCAAATCCTTTAACTCCTATCATACAACCTCGTTGTGAAAAAAATCGCTTTTTTGTTCTATATAGTTACAGTCACATAATTATTCAGCAACATAAAAAGCTTTCCTCCCTTTTTTTTTAAAAATTGTATTACTTTAATTTCTTACTCTTATATTGTGTCTGTATTTTCTGTCTTGCTTGGGTCTTTTATTGTGAAAGACTTTAAGGCATCAGTTTTTTGAAGGGTGCTTTAAAAATAAAGTTTACTTACAGATAGATAGATAGATAGATAGATAGATAGATAGATAGATAACCATAAAATAAATATTGATGACGATTATATTAAATTAAAAGACACAGTCATACATAATCTACTGTATATTTCTACCCTAACACTCCTATCTCCCTCCACCCTGTATACATATTGCACAAAATGAAAATAATGTGCATTTAAAAAAAACTAAACATAAAATAGATCTGATAAATAAACGGCCAATAACTATTTTTGAAAAGGTTGAAGGAATCTAAGGCATTTAACAAGGGTAATAGTTCAAAAGTCTCTTTGGCTATTAAGTCATTATAACATGCCAATGTGTTTCAGCCATTAAGGCCCTTAATGTCTAAGGATAACTTCTTCTTTTTTTTAATCATAGGTGAGAAGATCTGGGACTCCACACTCGATGTGTCCATCCTGAGCCTGCTGTGGGTGGTTTTGGACGCAGAGCAGAGTGAACCTGGGCTGCTGTTGTCTGGAGGGAGTGACAAACGCGTGATGGTCTGGAAGAGAAAGGCAGGAGAGGAGGGACTGCTGGGAGGCCTGGAAATGTCTGGAATGTTTGGTGTGCAACCAGGCACCATCCTGGCTTTAGCACAAAACTCCACATACCTGGCGACGGCTTCAGGTTAGTGTTGCTGGTGGGAAAGTAAAAACATGACCTAGGGTTTTACAGAAATGTCATTTTACTGCTCTAATGGTTTCCACCGTAACATAATACATTTCTCGGGTAGGAGGTGCTCTCTCCTTTTTTTTTTTTTTAAACATCCCTGCTATGAATGATGGGTGAGATGTATTGTGTGTGTGTGTGTGTGTGTGTGTGTGTGTGTGTGTGTGTGTGTGTGTGTGTGTGTGTTTTATATATATGTTAGAATGATGATGCACCTTACTAGAGTGGCTCTACAATTGCATTGTACTTAAATGCAATGACAATAAAGGCATTCATTCATTCTTCTTTTTTTCTTTTTTCTTTTTCTTTTTTTATTCCCCAAAAACATACATTCCACAAACAACAGAACAAATAAATGACAAAAAAAAGGTGTAAGCATCAATTTTAACAACCACACATCAAAACATAAAACAAATATAGAAAAAAAGAAAAGCAAATGAATAAAAACTAACAAAAATGATAAGGTGCTTGAGCTTCCTTCCTTATTGACAACTCAGTTTTTTTTCGATAAACTCAGTGATCTCTCAGAGCAGTCAGGAAAAAAAAGGGCCCAAAACAAAAACAATAATTTCCATAAAGAAATAAGACAAACAGCCAGAACTCACCATTGGTCTGTCCTCCTTATTAAATACAAAACTTCTAATAATTTCCCACCTTTCAACATGTTTTTTTTTTACCATCTTCAGTTGTATTTAGAATCAATCCTTCATAAATATAGTAGCGTTTAATAACCCTTTTAAATTGGTTGATATTCAAGGAGTTTGATTATTTCCCCTTCTGTATTTCTCTTTGATTCAGATGATTTCACCATTGTTCTGTGGTTGTTGAGCGATCTGGCCCTCGACTCCTCCGTCGAGCCTCGTGGGTTCCTGAGGGGCCACAGTGGGGGGGTCACCTGTCTGGCGTTCAGCCCTGATGGTGGACAGCTACTGTCCGGGGGGAAAGATCAGGTACTGTGCGTGTGTGTGTCTGTTTGTCTGTCTCTGTCTGTCTCTGTCTGTTTGTGTGTGTGTGTGTGTGTGTGTGTGTGTGTGTGTGTGTGTGTGTGTGTGTGTGTGTGTTGTAGTGTTGTGACAATATTGGAATTCAGTTTTTTTAAACAAACACTAACTGTATAGATGGAAAAAAACAAATGTTCTGCCACATGGATTTGAACAGATTTGTGGCTAATTTTGTGCAGGGATTTTGGTATGCTTGATTCTAGGGTTGGACAGTTGGACAGTTTGTCTTCCTTTTGATCGTACTGAGTGCACAAGGCCATTGTTGGCAATGTTGCAAATGAATCAATCAATTTATGGTAGGGCTGTAGACTGGGTAAACCCAGCCCGATCTGCCGGCGATTTGATTCCTCCCTGCAGCTCAGGCTGGAAACCTGTACGTTTAGCTATCCTGCTTCCGTTACAATTTTGCGGGGACCAATCGCAGACTGGCTTATCCACCTGCCGCGCTATTGGCGGGTTTAACACGATGACGATAGAGAAGCGACCAAGCAGCTTCTTGTTTACATTCAACATTCAGCTGTCGCTGCTACGTCACCCGGATCGTTGGTCTGATTGGTTGAAGGACTATCCAACTGCGTACGGAATCATTTGAACTACGCCCGTTGATCACGCCTCTTGTGCGGTAGAAAATACAGAGCAGACTCCCCCAGAATGTTCAATTTTAAAAGATTGAGTTTGGTCTGGTGATAGCCAGACTAGTAGGGCTCTACAATTAATCAGATTTCGATCGCAATTTCAATTTTGGCTCCTGACGATCACAAAAACAATGTGATCGAGAAAAACTGATATTTTGCACCTTATGTTTTGCAAGTAAACTCTTCTTTTGTCTCGTGTTCTGAATGAAACGCACACTTTTCGCTCCTCCCGAAGGCTAAACTCACTCAGCCAACATTTAAATGTAGCGTTTATATTATTTGTTTTAAGGGGGAATTTGGAAAGTATCAAGGGAAATTTCACAGTTCAAGGTTGATTTGTTTAACTCTCTCACTGTTTTTTAAGTTTTATAAATGCAATATCTTTCCAAAAGTCAATAAGTAATCTTGTTAAATTAAAATCATTGTGATTATGATTTTTTTTTTTCCACAATCAAGCACCCCTAATTAATGGCAATATTGGATTATATTATTCATGATTTTTGCATCGATCGATGGATGAGCCAACAACGGTCATTCCTGTCTGCCTTTTATTAATATAGATGTGGGTGGGATTGGACAAAATAATGCACCAGTGACCGGTGTCTTTGTTTCAGGCCCTGATGGTGTGGGATGTGAGTTTGTCTCCTGCCGTTCTCACTAAGTCGCTCCCTCACTCTCACAAAGACTGGATCACTGGCTGTGTTTGGACTCCAGACTGTGTGGTAAATCTTCATTACATTAAGAAAATGTAACTAACTGAGTTACAGGTCTGCCCCCGAATAGAGCTATTACCTGAGAGTCATATAACTACAGTATACTTGTTATTTTTTATGTAAACTTGTCTTCATCTGCCTCCTTTTCTGTTCCAGATTAGCTCTTCCAACGACGGGAGGCTTTGTTTATGGGATCTGCAGGCAGGCCAGCGTCTCAGAGAAATCTCCTGGAGGAATCCTCTTACATCTGTCTGCTGTGTGGTGAGCAAATTCTGCATTTATCCATCAGAGAAAATACCGGGTGTGTTGTTTTCCTTCTCTCCTGAAACATCTTTATGCATTTAATTGTTGTGTTGGCGCAGTAAATAAGCTTGCGTAGTTCGTTTATAGAGATCAACAGTGTGGTTCCGGAAGTGAAAATCCCATTCATTTCCTCCACGAGGATTTTGATTATCAGCCATGATGTCTAGTCAGACTGACCACGAGCTCCGAGGTTGTGAGGCGAAGGTTTCTGCTCCTGTAGAAGCCAGACGTCCGTATGAAATTGTTGTCTCTTTACTAGTAATGCTGTGATGCTGTATGAAGAGGAATCCGCTGACACTGATCTTGATTATGAAAAGGTTTATTACAATCAAAGATTCAGCATCAATTTTACAAACTCCTGCAGAGAGCTTGGAGGACGACCAACTCAAATTCTTCCAATAAGTCGTTCTGAAGTTCTGCGGTTAACACATGGTATATATTCTGTGCATTGTGTAACCTAAAGTGGGGGTGTGAGTATATGCTTGGAGTAGGGAACTGACCATTTAAGGCCCCCATACATGGTATAGCTCCAACAAAATATCTTCTGTCTTAGGGGGCCCCTTCTAATGTTAACAGTTTCCAAATGTTTCAGCAACAGTAGGATAAAGTTCATAGGATATGGCAAACCTTAAGTCAAAGTTATAAATCTTCAGATACCACATGTTTCCCCCCTTCGAGACTAATCAAGTCTCGAAAACAAAAAGAGTAGGATTACAACAAAATAACACTTCTCATTACATCAGGTTCCTTATAATATAACCTTTTGGAGTGTAAACAAATGTATAGAGTGTAACAAAATGTAATTTATGGAGTGCGAGAGCGAAAAACCCATCTGGCAGCTTTCTTTCCAAATAACCATCAATCAATCAAGATAGGAAAACTCTCTCACGGCCCCTCTGCCCTAGGCGACCACCTTCAGTACTCCAGATCAATTAGAAAATAAATCTTCATCAATTTATGTAGAGATATGGTTTGAGCAAATACATGTGAAAACCTCAGAAAATGCAATAAAAATCAAAACAATGTCCAAATTCAGGCAGGTCAACCCTTAGGACCGTCCAATGGACCTGTCCCTGCCTAGATCCCATCTCCCTAAGCGTCAAGAAAGAAAGAAAAACATCTGAGGTCTCCGTATATTCACTCCATGACAGCTTCAAGCAATTAATGCAAAAAGACTATGACCCAAATTATGTATTACTCATACAAACGTGTATATATATCAGACAAACACAGGAATGTAGTCCACTACACTGCAGTTTCTCAGCAGTGTTGATTATCAGTGCAGTATTGGTGTGATGAAATCTGAACGTTTCCACACCGTCCTGGTTCAGAGTTCTCAGTCCATTCATATTGTCCATATTTGTATCAGTATCCCCTCTGCACATTCTCCCATATGCTCTGGAAGAAAAGAAAACACCGACCAGTATCGTTTGCAAGACAACAACAAGAATTATCTCAAGACACTTTACAGATAGAGTAGGTCTAGACTAGAGGGCTGCATTGGGATTGGGTCCCGCGGGACCCAACGCAAATCTCGCGGGAGCGGGCCAAGGGCGTAAATCCCAGGGGGGTCGGGGGGGGAGGGGGGGTCAGGACCGCCCCCCATCTAAGGGTTGTGTCCCCCCACCCCTAGAAATATCATTAAAACAATGCTGTGTATGCTGAGGACGCAAGATCATTTTAGAATTATAATATGACCCCGTGGTGAACTACGAACCTAACTCATAGTTAGACATCTGACGTTAAAGATTTGTGTTGTTGTTAAAAATGACAGAGAAAAGAAAAACAGACATAAGATCCTTTTTCAGTAGGCCTACACCAAAACGCCAAGTAAGTACAAGAAGTCCTCATATCAAGACAATTTGGTAACATCTTTAACGTCACTATGTCACAGGCAAAGGAGACAGAAAGAACTGAGGAACAGGGAGACCAGGGACAGTCAGGTGTAGAGTCTCAGGGAGACCAGGGACAGTCAGGTGGAGAGTCTCAGGGAGACCAGGGACAGTCAGGTGGAGAGTCTCAGGGAGACCAGGGACAGTCAGGTGGAGAGTCTCAGGTAAGTGTGTTGAGCTCAGTTCATATTTTTGGAGGTGTGTGTCTGTCAGGGTGAGCAGATGAGCTTTACCAGTGGCTCACTCATTTACATTATGATCAGCTAATTTAACAAGTGTACAAAAGTTTTGTAATTCTTTTATATGGGGACACTTTTTCAAAATAAGTCATTATGTTTTAAGGTATTTTTGTGGCTTGATTGTAAACAACTTAAAAATAAATACATGGTTTTATAGAAGAATATTTTGGTCAATTTAGTCAGCTTTTTCATTGAATCAAGAGAAACACTAAAAAGAAGTATAATGGTACAGTCTCCATGCTACTCTAATGATAGTATTTAGGCTTTCCTCTGTGTACACGTCTTCTACGAGTATAATTGTGGCTGTATTATTTGTGTCCCCTTCAAAAATTGCTCTTCAGAAATTTTATGTTTGTTGTCCCCCCCCTACTGTTGGATCAGATTTACGCCCCTGGAGCGGGCGGTTTTAACTTTGCTGTGGGCGGGAGCGGGCGGCTAAAAAAAACACTACGGGATCGGGATGTAGCCTGGAACCCCCCCAAGCCAGCAGAAACCATAGATATACATATATACTGACTGAGTATATCCTGTATAGCCCATCTATGAGCAGACACCAGCGTGTCTGAGCCTCCCAGGACGGGGGAGCTCCGAGCCAAGGCTCCGTCCACCGTCCGCCCGCTCCCTCATCCTCGGCTCCTTCCTCCCCCTCTCTCCCTGCAGGGCGTTACAGGGCGTAGCAGGGCATAGCAGAGCACTGCAGGGCATAGCAGGAGGTAGCAGGGCACTGCAGGGCATAGCAGGACGTAGCAGGGCACTGCAGAGCGTAGCAGGACGTAGCAGGGCACTGCAGAGCGTAGCAGGACGTAGCAGGACGTAGCAGGGCACTGCAGAGCGTAGCAGGACGTAGCAGGGCACTGCAGAGCGTAGCAGGACGTAGCAGGGCACTGCAGAGCGTAGCAGGATGTAGCAGGACGTAGCAGGGCACTGCAGAGCGTAGCAGGGTGTACCAGGGCATAGCAGGGCGTGGAGCAGGACCACGGCGACAGCTGCAACCATGATTTAGGTGCCACCCTAATCCAAGATAAGCAGCTGGGCGAGACTCTTTATATCAGCATTTCATGAAACCTCGATGGAGATATCGAATGAGGAAAAACACTTCCGGAACCAGAGCCGTTCATAAAGTGGGCGGTCACTGTTGCGCTCCATAGTGTAGCGATTTAACTGCAGGTCAGTCTTTTTTTTTTTTTCTCTCTTAAGACATGGCATGTAGTAAGCCCTCAGCCTCATTAGGGGGTTTCTGTGTTGACTTGTTTGGTGCTCTGTGTGCAGGGACTGTATGTGGTAGCCGGCTGTGCAGAGGGAGCGCTACATGTTTGGAACTGGGAAACAAACATAGAAATCTGCCACATTGCTGCACACAAGCAACGTATACACCACTGCTCTCTCCTCCCAAATACAGGTACACATCTTGGGAAATGAGTGCACACATACAATCATTTGTCTCTCCCTCTTTATTTCATATTGTACAATACGAGTCTTATTTAGAAATTATTATTTCTTCTTTCTTTTTTCCTGCTTTGTTTTGAAGACAAGAACAAAGACGTCATCCCAGAAGAAATGACTGTGTTCACCGCATCTGATGATGGCACAGTAAAACTCTGGAAACCACTGCAGGTCTGTCGCTCGATATCAAATGGGGGAAGATGTGTTTTTTTGACAGTTTAGTAAAAATACTGCAGTGCCAGTTCAAAATGTGCCTGTTTGGAATGGGCTGATTGCTCGGCCTCCTGTGTTGCTGCTTGCAGCTTTCTTCAGAACCATTGTACCCCGAAATAACTTCCAGAAGGCCCCCAGAGCACTTGATATGCATGTAAACTGTATACTACCGACTTAACTGTGTACTTCTACTTTAGAGGAAACATTGTTCTACTACATAAAACTGACAGAGAACGTTGCAGATTTAGATTCTACTCACAAAATATCACAATTAACTACTTATTATCCATCATTATGTTTGAGTTGAAATCTCCACCTTGAAGTACGTTGTTTTGAAGATGCCTCTCTTTTTTAAGTAACCATTATGTATGGCGTTTTGACCATACAGCATAGATAAAGCGCCTTGTGAATGTGTGCTTTTTTATTATTTGTTTTTATAAAACTCAACCTGTAACGCATGTTGCAGGGTGGTTCAATCAGGCGCGGCCCGGCTGCAGCTCATCTAGAGATGCGGCGTGTCCCCTTTTTTTAGTCTGTCGCTTATTTTAAAATAGCTTTTGTCTTTACGTACAGGTGGAACACTTTGGCACCTTCCAGGGTCACAGCGGTGCAATACACGGAGTTGCTCGCAAAGAAGGAGTCCCAGAATTTCTCACCGTTTCTGAAGACTGCTCATTGCGATGCTGGATATGGGGAATGGGTAATACTTTATATTCTGCCTTCACATAATATCATTAAAAAAGAAAAGGGTTCACAATGGATACTCATGGAATCTCATGAAATGCACTGCTCCAAAACCATTGATGGGATGTGTATATAATTTTTTTTATATATATATACACACACACATGTATAACAAAAAAATTAAAAATGCTATGTAAAGCCCCTCATGTTTTAATGCACTTACCTGACTTAAAATCATTTTTGTGTCTTTTTTATAAAGCTTTGTTTCTAAATGAGATATTAATGAGTCTGGTAGGACTGCATAAATACAGCTGAAACAATGATCCAAGTATTTAAGTAATATTGAGATCTTGATCATCATACTCATCTATTTTTTTGGGATTTCACTAATAACACACAGAAAGAACATGGTTACCTGTAGTGTAGTGTGTGTGTGTGTGTGTGCGTGCGCGTGCGCGTGCGCACGTGCTGGTGTCGGTGTGATCATGATTTCAATGTTCTGTACTGTACCTCATATATGGTGTGTGTGACCTTTTTTATTTAGAAACCTGTCCCAGTTCACCTCTGTGTTGTGTCTTTTCAGAGAGTCCTCCCAGTGTGACAGGCCCGGTCACAGCTCTGTGCTTCTCTCAGAGAGGGGATCTGCTTCTTGCTGGTTATGACTCCGGTTTGCTGGAATTATGGCAGCGCAACGCTGTGGTCGGCCACAAGCAGGTGAAGACATGCACAAGAAAAAAAAGGGATGTACACTGGACACATGTATGCTTGTGCGTGTGTGTTAATCCCACTGTGTGTGTGTGTGTATGTGTGTGTGTGTGTGTGTGTGTGTGTGTGTGTGTGTCTTTCAGGCTTCAGACAGCACGGTGACAGCGATCTGCTCCATGCCTGATGGCCAGTTTGCTGTAAGCTACACGAAGCTTGCTGTTGACGTGTGGAAGCCAGTGTGGAATCAACAACACAGCACTGCAAGGTAAACAGCTGCCTTACTACAGTAAGCTACCATACATAACACACTACTTTTTATTTATTTTTTTATTTTTTTTATTTTTTTTATTTTTTTTCAACCTTTTATTTAGTCATAAGTTATGAACAAATTCTCATTTACAAGAAAGGCTTCAGGAAACAACACAAGAATGCAACACAAGAAAACAACAAATGAACTTTTAGTGATACCAGCGTTTGTTTGCACGTGACAAATGAATGAGATGGGGGAGGAAATGCAAATACAAACTGGAAGTCATCAGTCTTTCTCTCTGTTCTAAATGTGAAAATAGTGAAGCATTTTTACCTTAAATATGCTGGTATTTGGAAGCAGTGATAAGCTGTGCTTTGAGAATTACACATTCTCGTCATTAATGTGTCAAAATGAATACGTTACGTTATTATGAGTGTTCCATACATGATAAAGGTTACTGCTACTACTTCTGCTCTGCTGCATTTCATAGAGAAATATTGTACGTTTTACTCCACTACATTAATCTGATAGCTTTTGTTACTAGTTACTTTACACATTAAGATTTTTACACACAAAACACACGTAGCTGATAACATTTGTATTTAAAGTCCAGCTGAAATGTTTAGACCATTAAACAGTTGATTGACAGAACTGTTTGAATTGTTTCCAGTTAATAAAATAGATTTTTCTGTATCAGTACTTTTACTTATAATACTTTAAGTACATTTTCCTGGTGATACTTACTTACATAAGTAACATTTTCAATGCAGGACTTTTAATTGTAACAGAGTATTTTACAGTGTGGTATTAGAACTTGTACTTTAAGTAAAGGATCGGAATACTTCTTCCACCACTGATCAACCGTCTGAAGATTCCCTCCAGACGTGTTTCGAGACCAACCCTGCACATCCGTCTTTCTGCAAAGTAAAACGCAAACATCCATGTGACAACAAGCAAAACCCATTTTGGGGATGGAGGGTTGGGGTCAGTTAGTTAGTTAGTTCCATGGAGACTTTAGAAACATGGAAATAGATCAAAGAAGTTGTGAGGAGTTAACTGTCCTGTCCATGTGTTTCTGTTTCTGCTCCCAGCCTGGTGAAGGTAACCACGTACACAGTGACCGAGCCTGTGGTCCGCCTCCACTTCTGCTCCGTCCTGATCGCTGTCGCAGACTCTGGAACCATCTTAGACGTCACAAAAGATGTGGACAACTGGACCCACACGATAACTAAGTACTTATCAAAATCTTTGTCCACATTTTTCAGCGTCGCTTAAATCTTTGTCATTGTAGAATTTTAAAAATACCTGCATTTTTAATCATTATAATATGAATTAGAATGTTACCTTGTTGAATTGAGGCAGAGGAAATGTTAATTAAGGCAAACCCATTTTTTATATATATATATATATATATATATTTGTTAGCTTTTTGAGGTATTTTAAATCAAATTTGGTGACTGGCTTTTGTCACTTTTGAAGAAACATCCTGTTTACAATAGCCCAGTTAGCTAAAAGTGGTAAATATCGGTCATTTAATGGACGATAAGTTAACAGAACTTCATAGGAGCTCTGTCTCCTGGGTCAGAATGCTTATTCTGAACATTTACTTAAGCAGGAGTTAAGTTACTATTGACACAGTTCAGCTCAGTTGCTGTTTGGTTTTATTTCTTATACACTGAGGGGGGGGTATATTTTTTTTAAGCTCTGAATAATTAAACCAACCTTAAAGCTTGTTTGTGTATTTGTCTTTTATTGCAGCTGGGACAAAAGTGTCAGAATTTTGGGGATGATCAGTAACGACGAGAAAAGCACGTGGCTGGTGGGCGAACAAGACGGAACTGTCCACATTGGCTTCGTTGTGAGTTTTTGCCCAACGTCTCTCTAAATGATACTCATATCATATCAAAGAACAATTCATTTTTTCTCTGTCAAATCATTCCCAACATTTTATTTACAACTGAAGTCGGGAAATCCAGTTATGTTTGGCGCTGATGGCTCCGCTCTTCATAGTGCTCTCTGGACCAGCCAAGCTGCATGCTAAGCTGAAACAGGGAGCACCATGAAGACCCCCCCGGGTATAAAAAAAAGAGTGAGCCAAAAGAAAGACATTAAAAACCATTTCAAACGTTTAGTCGTGTTAGGACTCTGAACTAGGAAGGTGGAGGCTGGGGGAGGTGGAGGCTGGGGGAGGTGGAGGCAAAGCTTTGCCAGCATCAGCAGCAGTGAGTGAAGCAGCGTCAGTGTAGCAGGGATCAGTGAGGAGGGAGTAACATATAAAAGGACCGCCTTGATGTGAGAATACCTGTGATTGGTGTGTGTCTGATAGGAATGATAATTCAATCAGCGGGCGAATGACTTCCCTGTCCTGCATGAACTAACGCTAAGCTTAATTTGATGTCGATTGATGCCTCTGTCCTCTCTTTCTTCAGTTTGCCATGGGCCCCAAAAGCGTTTTGAATACAGCTTTCAGCTCAACGATGCTAGAGACTGATGAAGAGGAGAAGAAGGGGAGCCTGATGACAGCTGGAATGGTGGACAAAGGTTCTGACATCTATAATGTGTCCGCTGCAGCGGTTCCAATTACTACGCTTACTACAAGCATACTTCTACCCCTGCACATAGCAGCTCTTAATGTATTGGTTTATTGCGTGATTATCCAACGTGTTGTACGTTCTTTCAGAGTTTGTCGTGTGTGGAGACGTGAACGGCAACATGTGGTTCAACCAGCCTCCAGAGGTTTCCTCGTGGAGCAGCAGGAAACCTGTAAGGGCTGAGAGACTCTGAATCACAACAAAACAAAAAACCACAGCATTTGCTCGATATGAGAAAACTATAGATACATCTGGTGAACATCTACATATAGTATAGGTTTTAGTGATGTATTGCAACTACTATCAACAATGGCTGCTACATTGTTTGATCATTGATTATCATTGATTTTGTTAATGCAGTTTCACAAAATAGTAAAAGATAGTTACTAGGGCAGCACTCCAGTTTTAATATTTTTATTGCGACACATTGGACGTTTCCCAGCGTGTGCATGCAAATACAACACGCTGAGGAAGGGCGCTGCCCGAAACATCTGTTGTGTGGCAATAAAAATATTAAATTGGAGTGCCGTCCTAGTGACTTTATCTATGGCTATTCACCTTTAGGATCCAGCACCCTGCCTTCATAGCTTTAAGTGTCTACGTGAGTTGAGCCAGTCCTATTTTTTACAAAATAGTAAAAAGAAATGCCCATCACATTTTTCTATAGCCCAAGGTGACGTTTGCACATTGTTTTTTTGTTTTTTGTCCAACCAACACGCCAAAACCCACAGATATTTGATCCACAACAAATCCTCACATTTAAGAAGCTGGAGCCACCAAATGTTTGGCATTTTTGCTCAATAATCCGTGATTAGAATTGTTGTAGATTAGTTTTCTCTTGATCGACTAATTGTTTTAGCACTACTTTGAGCTGTAAAAAGGCCTACATTTAAATCTTAGGTACTGTAACTACAAGAAGAAAAAGGCATCTGCCTATACTGTCTGCCTGTACCAGCAAGGACATAGAAGCAAACATCAGATATAATTAGCCGTTGTTTTAAGCCAGGGCTTTACTTTTTATCCCCAGGCTCACAGTGACAGGATCAGTGTGCTGAAACTCACTGAGCACACCATCATCTCCGCCTCCTACGACAGGACAGTGAAGCTGTGGGACAGAAACACCAAGAAACAAGTACGCCAGAGTCTTAAAAGAACAGTTTGACATTAGGAGAAATATATTTTCGCTCTGATGGATCTCTTCACCTTCATTTAAGAAAAGAAAATCTTCCAATAACTATTTGCCTCATGCTCTCTCTTTGTCTCTCTCCCTCCAGGTGGGTATGTTTGTGTGCGGAGGTCCTGTTCTGCATTTAGAGGTCAACCCTGAAAAAGCCACTGAACTGGTTTGTGGTGACGGACAGGGAAAGCTCTACTTCCTCTCCTGGAAAGAATAATCCTCAAGACATTACACCCTAACTTCAGCATTTCCGAAAAACGCGTCAATGCTACACTAACCAAAGATTGGCAGTAATGTTTTACTTCCTCCTCGCTTCAGTGGCGATGAATGTGCAATAAATATATTAAGAAAGAATAGGGTGGGGGTGGCTCACCCAGTAAGAGCATTCGCCCCATGTAGGCTGAGGCCTGCAGCAGCACGGGTTCGAATCCAACCTGCTGCCCTTTGCTGCGTGTCACCCCCCATCTCTCTCCCCCTTTCATGTCTATCCACTATCACTACCTAATAAAGGGAAAAGCCCCCAAAAAATAATCTTTAAAAAAAAAAAAGAAAGAAAGAATAGGGTGAAATATTACAGGGGTTAAGCATCTATTTAATAGTTGCAAATATATATTTACATGTGCCTTTAATGTTTATGGTAAAGTATAAAAATCAAGTAAGAATGTACAAAAAATGACAAAGCCTTAAAAATAAGATCAGTTCAAGTTTTGTGCTAGCTAAATTATGTAAATGTTTATTTTATTTGATATTAGTAACAGCATGAAAATATGTGGGATAGAAAACACTAGAAGATCTTTTGTTTGACAATAAATTAAATGTTCAAATCTGCACTTTGTTGTTTGGTTTAATGTTGTTTTTTAAAGGACCAAATGAGAAAACATCAAATATTGTATGCAATACTTTCTTCACATTCAACACATTGTCAATAATAGATTACTTTAATAACTAGTAGCACTTCTTTTATATTCCTGGGACAGTAAAGGGCATGGTGACATTCTTGTTAATGTCAGATTTTTGTATTTAAAGTAGGGATGCACCGAATCCAGATTTTTGGGGTTCGGCCGAATACCGAATCCACTGGTTAAGATTCTGAAGGCATGTTGAAGGCATGTTGGGTGGGTGAAATTAGAAAGCTAACGTTAGCTAAGGAGCAGCAGCAGCCGGCCGTTCGGTCGCTCCGCTGCCACTGTAGGGAGACTCATTTGCCAAGAGAACAGCTGACGGCCCGGGAGAGGCACTGTCAAGTTTTTAGCTGTGACTGTCCTTCCTTTGCCGTACCTGAAGTTGCTGCATTTTGGCTGCTGTCTGTCTATGTAAACACCTTCCCGTAATCAACGGCGGCGTCATTACGTCGACCAGCATAGCGCGCGTAGTGCAAGCGTAGGGTTCGGTTCGGTGGAAACCGAACCCCTGTCAAAAAGCCCAATATTCGGCCAAATCCGAACCCGAACGCTGGATTCGGTGCATCCCTAATTTAAAGGTATTTTCATAAAATTGCTCTTTGACTGGAAACTCTGCGTGAGACCCTTTCAGCTGAGAGAAACATCAGTGGCAGACATGTAAACGGCCTATCAGCTAATGCTTTTACAACTCTGTTATCTGCACTCAATTGATTCTGTTATATTGACAATGGGTCACATTTAGTGCAATAAGACATGTTCAGTAAATAAAACTGCAAGCAGTGTTGCACACAAGTTTGACTGTTTAACCTTAAAATGAATAGAAATGTGCACCTTAATGAGACATTAAATAATCACACAACATAACATCACAATCACTTTCTTTTCCTTAGGCCATTTCAACAAGATTGTCTTTAATACATTTGAACACATACATTGACCTGCATTTCGACTACACACGTATAGCCTGCTAACAAGAAATTATGCAATGTGTGTTATGTCAGGGGCAAATCAGCGTTTCCCTAAGATTTTATAATTTTCTCCAATATTTATTTCTGTTTCACCACCACATGCAATTCATTAATTACTTTTTCCAGCTGTAAGCAATGGTTTTCCTTCGTGCGTTTTATTGTGGGAGGGAGAATAAACGGCATACTCAAAAATCCATATTTAGTATGCATGCTTTCTGCTTTGAGTATACTTTATTTTGTCACTTTTTTTCTTTCCAGTGGTGGAATGTAACTACCGGTTAGTATGCCTACATTTACTCAAGTACTATACTTCACTGCATTACTAATTCTAATCCAGTGATATCTGAAATGGGCCATTCTGCATAATGAGTAGGTACTTTTAGCGTACTTCTAGAACTTTAAGTGTATCTTGATAATAATATTTTTTTACTTTTACGTACGATTTTTTAATGCAGGACTTTTTCTTGTAACAGAGTATTTCTACTGTGTAGTATTCCTACTTTTACTTCTAAAATCGGAGTACCGGTAATTTTCTTCACCACTGTAGCTGTGCTGTGTGGAATCAGCTACTAGCGTTAGCAGCTAGTGATGTCTGTAGCCCTGGGGCAAATAAAATAGCAGCAGCAGCACTTGAACGCAGCACCAGGCTCCAAGGTGAGACTAGCTAGCTGGTAGGTGAGACAGACACGCCCTCTCCTGGATGATAACAGGGGAAAGAAAAAAGAAAAGTCAGAAGGATCTGTGAGAAGTCTCTGATCTCCTGGCTTTTTTTTCTTTTCTTTTTTCTTTTTTCACTGAGGAGGGAGGGACCTTTAACTTTCCAGCTTTAGCTACTGCGTGAAAACAGCCGACAGTATCAACACGGGGACGGACAGACAGAACTCTCCCTGAGGACAGAAACATTTCAACATCGATTAACCAACAGAAAAACCAACCGCTGAACACGGGCGGGCGTTGGATAGCTTCAATGGTGAGTTAACGTTTAAATTCGTCTTTAAAACGGCTTACCGTTCGTATTTCTGTCGTTTTTATCCTCCAGGCAGGATAAAAGCTAACGTTACGTTAAACAACCGTTGGAAATGTGACTGCTTTACTGCTGTTTGACAGGATCGATACGATAACATGGATTTGGAGTTGGAGTGTGACGGAGAAGCTGTGAGTAACCTTAGATATTTTCTGTCAATGTTTAGCTAAATGTAAAACTTTAGCTTGCTAACGTTTGCGTTTCAAGAGTTTTCAGAGTTGGGTTTATAGTTTTCTCTTTGCCCATAGCTAACCTAGTAGAGCAGCATTAACCGAGCTGACCTCAAATCTGTGCCACTGAAACTGTCAATATACAAATACACACTGCAGTACCGTTATAGCTACTGTATGCGGACAGCAGTGTGGAAATATAACGAGGTACATTTACCCAAGAGTAACGCGTGTGCTGTTCAGCAGCATTCCAACTATTGTTATCCTATTCTTTATAAACTTCTTCTTATTACCTCTTCCGTACGTTTTTTGGCTCTCTGTAACTTCTGCATATGTTCAGCTATTAAAACCATTCGACTTTTAAAATGTTCAACTCTTTCAGCTAATGATGGGACTTCAACTTTTTTTCTACTATTCATACTTTTTTAAATATTACGCTTTTTAACACTTTTTTTAACATTGAAGTCAATGAGAGCATGCTTCAAATCCTTCAAATCCTCTTCTGCTTCTACAGATGTGATTCAAACTTTAAACTGTTCACAAAATATTCAGGTATTCGGGGTGTGCTCGGTGTTTCGATATCTTTTACAGTTTTTGTGAAAAGGCCGTTTAAGTTTAGTGTACATTTCAGGAAATTTCATCGATTAAACGGAGTGTGTATGTAGCTTCTTAGAGTGAGTGATGTCACAGATTAGAGTGTGGAGCTTGTAAAAATTCTTTGTCCTTGCTCTATAAACTGCTCTCACACCCACAATTTTTACATCAAAACGTAGGTATTTTTGTCTAGTTTCAGCCAGTCTGCTCAGTTATGCGATATGACTTATACTTTTGGCTCGGTGAGCTTCAAAATGACAAGAGTTCCACATCTTCCTCCATTCGCTGCCCTGTTTAACACATTTCTGAGCGAAACGCAGAGCGAACCACTTTTTTAAATCGCTGATATGCCCACATTTTTAAGTTTATCAACATAAATTTGGATGTGTTCATAAAGGGCTTGTCGTGGTCACGATTACATCATTTCACTGATACCCCTTATCGTTTTAGCAGTCTGAGCCTTTATTTGAGAGCTTGCTCTGTGTGTTTGAATAGCTCCAGTGGGGCACAGCTGACAGTTTCAGCAGGTGACACGGTCGTTAACCTGATTAAAGATCAAAGAGATCTCATCACAGACTTCAAAGGGTGTTTTCACTGGTCATACGTTACCATGACAACACTTTCACAGACAGTTGAATTGAATACTACAGGCAGTAATATGAACATTAGTCTATATCTTTTGCGTTCCACTTCTGTCTGTCTCTGTATGTCTCTGTCTGTCTGTCTCTCTCTGTCTCTCTGTATCTCTCTGTCTGTCTCTGTTTCTCCCTGTCTCTGTCTGTCTGTTTCTGTTTCTCCCTGTCTCTGTCTCTCTCTCTGTCTATCCCTGTCTCTCTGTTTGTTTCTCTCTGTCTCTGTTTGTTTGTCTGTCTCTGTCTGTCTGTTTCTTGTTTTTATTCCCTCTTCCATACTTTTTTTGGCTCTCCGTAACTTCTGCATACGTTCAGCTATTAAAACCATTTAACTTTTAAAATGTTTAGCTCTTTCAGCTAATGATAGGACTTCTTCAACTTTTTTTCTACTATTTATACTAAATATTAAGGTTTTATAAATTTATTTAAGAAATAAAAATTTTCGGGTAATTCATTTCAACTTTCATCTTTGACAGTATTACAGTTCATCTTCCAGCTTTTCTAACAATGTATTTTCGCTCTTCACTTATTTAGGTAATGCAGTTTAGCTTCCAACTCTGACAATTTTCCAGATGTTTCAGCAGTGCAATGCATTTGAGCTTTAATATTTTACTTACAATTTGTTTCACATTTCTGAGTCATTATCAGTTAGAAAATATACTCAGACCTCACAATGTTCTGTTTTGAAAAATCCGTCTCTGAATAGCTGCAGCGTGCCACAGGTGACATATTAACAGCAGGTGTGGTAATAACAGATCAAAGAAAGGCTTTATTAGAGCTGAAGGAACACCAGTTAGCTATATAGATGATAGTGTAGTGGATGTGGCGCATACCTTTGGTGCGGGAGATCTGGGTTCTTACGGATTTAAGCTATTCATCCAGTTTAGCTTTAGCAATTCAGCTATTCAGCATTCCCGTGCATTTTCTGCAGGAAATGCATTTTCTAGTTGTGGGAATGCTGATTCAGCAGCATGCCCACTATTGTTATTCTGTTGAGTGGATGATGTCATCGCCAGAGCGCAGAGCCTTAAAAAAATTATCTTTGTCCCTTCTCTATAAGTTGCTCTCACGCCCACAATATCTACTTGTCAAACACAATCCATACATCAAAACGTAGGTATGAATAGCTCCGGTGTGGCACAACAGGTGACAGTTTCAGCAGGTGACACGGTCGTTAACCTGATTAAAGATCAAAGAGATCTCATCACAGACTTCAAAGGGTGTTTATCAACATGGTCACAGGTCATTAGTAGCCATGACAACCCTTTCACAGACAGTCAACTTGAATACCACAGGCAGTAATATGAACATTAGTCTATTGGCGTTTTTCCATTACATGGTACCTGCTCTGCTCGCCTCGACTTGACTCGACACACTGTGCGTCCGTTTTCCGTTGCAGATTTTAGTACCGCCTCAGCGTGGCTGGTCGTCTTATATGCCGGCTCGACGCAAACACCAGCGCACAAGTATAAACATCAGGCCACTTGTTTTACAGTTCTGTGGAGGCTCCACGCAGAGCTTTCGCCGTAGCCTATGTAAAAGTGGCCTGATGTTTATACTTGTGCGCTGGTGCGTGCGTCGAGCCGGCCATGTGTCATGGCGGTACTAACATCTGCAATGGAAAACGGACGCACAGTGTGTCGAGTCGAGGCAAACTGTGCTCGCCTCAGCTCGCTTGGAACCTCGACTGAGGTGGTACTAAAAAGAGTACCTGTTAGCAGGTACCAGGTACTTTTTTTCATAATGGAAAACCAAAAAAGGCGAGTAGAGTCGAGGCGAGGCGAGCAGGTACCATGTAATGGAAAAGCGCCATATATCTTTTGCGTTCCACTTCTGTCTGTCTGTCTCTGTCTGTTTCTGTTTCTCCCTGTCTCTGTCTCTCTGTTTGTTTCTCTCTGTCTGTCTCTGTCTGTTTCTGTTTATCCCTGTCTCTGTCTCTCTGTTTGTTTCTCTCTGTCTGTCTCTGTCTGTTTCTGTTTATCCCTGTCTCTGTCTCTCTGTTTGTGTGTCTGTCTCTGTCTGTCTGTCTGTCAGTCTGTCCATTTCTGTTTCTTCCTGTCTGTCTGTCTCTGTTTGTTTCTGTCTCTGTCTGTGTTTCTCTGCCTGTCTCTGTCTGTCTGTTTCTGTTTCTCTCTGTCACTGTCTGTCTGTCTCTGTCTGTCTGTCTGTTTCTGTTTCTCCCTGTCTCTGTCTGTCTACCTCCTTCTCTGTCTCCCTCCCTCTTGTCTGTCTATCCCTCCCTCCTTCTGTCTCTCTCTCTCTCCCTCCCTCTCCTGTCTCTCTCTCTCTCTCTCTCCCGCTCTCTCTCCCTCCCTCCGTCCCTCCTTCTGTCGCTCTCTCCCTCCCTCTCCTGTCTCTCTCTCTCTCTCTCTCTCCCTCCCTCTCCTGTCTCTCTCTCGCTCTCGCTCTCTCTCTCTCTCTCCCTCTCTCCCTCCCTCTAGTGTCATTTGTGATTTCATCCATGTATATATCCCGCTTTTTTTCAGGCAATATATTCACCTCTCAGCTCTTTAGGGTCATGCTTTTTTGTTCTATGCAATGGATATGTCTGATAATTATACAAAGTATTTATACTTTTAGCCTTTTTAGTCAATTTATTTGAACTTCACTTTTGACAGTATTACAGTTTAGTTTCCAGCTTTTCTAGAAATGTATTTCAGCTCTTAGCTTAATAAGGTAATGCAGTTCATCTTCCAACTGACAATTTTACATTTCAACATCCAAGTTTTTCAGCGGTGTAATCCATTTGAGATTTTTCAAACAATTTATTTCATATTTCCGCATTTTCATCTCTGTTTCTCATAGCATTTGTAAGTCTTCCAGACTTAATCATAATTTCAGTTAGAAAATACATTCTTTTATATATTAGTGGTGTTATTCAACTTTGTAATGAAATTTATGTTAATTGAAACCATTCATACTTTTTCAACTATTCTCACTACTTCAACTTCTTCTTACTGATTTAAGCTATTCATCCAGTTTAGCTTTAGCAATTCAGCTATTCAGCATTCCCACGCATTTTCTGCAGGAAATGCATTTTCTAGTTTCTTTTTGGTTTCCTGGAAAACTGTGTAATTTGGTATTTAATTAAAGGGAAATAACAGCAATGTTCTGAGACAGTAGTTATTTGATTAGAGTTTATGTTGAGTTTGTAAGCAGATGTTGATTTCTAGAAGACTATTTCCTGTTTATTTTATACTAATAGTTTAGTATACTAACTAGTAGTTTATTTTATACTAATAAAAATTAATCTTTTGAAGGAGCCTTTGGTAACACTTTCTATGACGCCCATGTCTACTATGCATTTATAAGCTTACTTATAATGCATTACAATCTGTTTATAGCACTGTATAATTATAGTTATAAGCACTCATACATATCCATAATGTTTTATAACAATAACACCTTAGAAAGCATTTTATAATGACATAATATTTATATCAGATCATAATACTTCATAAATGCTGGTCACTCACTGACTTTTTTTTTTTTTGCACTGGTCACGTATTACAGTTCTTACAGTTGTAGTCTATTATCTAAAACCGATTTAGTGTTAAGAGTGTGGAAGTATAGTTTAGGGGAAACATCACATTAGTGAAATGTAAATGAGTGTCGATCTCAATTTCACTGGGGAAATTACAGTGTTTTCACACATTACACACAGGCCTGAATTACACACACACACACACACCTATACATGCTCTAATGGAGAGATGTCAGAGTGAGGGAGCTGCCCATGGAAAGGCGCCACGGGGGTTCGGTCAGTTGGGGGTTCGGTGTCTTGCTCAAGTGCACCTTGGCAGTGCCCAGGAGGTGAACTGGCACCTCTCCAGCGACCAGTCCATACTTTTTGGTCCATATGTGGAGTTGAACCAGTAACCCTCTGGTTCCCAACCCAACTCCCTACTGACTGAGCTACAAACACAACAATCACTCTCTTGTCATCAAGGTTTCAACTCCAGACATGAAATCAGCTTCAACCCCAGACTTGAAATCTGGACTCTGTGATGTAAACAAGTAAATGCATCTTTTTACCCATAAAGTCACCCGTGAATCGTTTCGCGGCATCTTCTCCAGTTTAGTGTCCATGTAGAGACAGATTGATGCTGCTGACTCACAGACCACGGCAGAGAATGTTAACCTTCTGTTACTAACTCATACTGACTGAAACCACAGTAATTTTAGATGCATACATGCATTTTTTCAAGTCTAACTTTCTCCCTCTTTTTTTACTCCTCCTCCAGCAAAAATCATCGCTGTTCGGTGGGATGTTCAAAAGATCCTCCAAGTCTGCAGTACCACCTCTCCAAGCGCAGGTGATGTTGTGGTATTAACTCTCTTTCTCTCTGTTTCTTTGTTGTAGTATGATGTAGTATTAAGTCTCTTTAATTTAGATCTAGAATTTAACATCAACGTTATTTAAGCTCTTTCGCTTGTCATGAACAGTCAAAGTAAGCACCAATGTCTATGTTATTAAACTGTTTTTTGTAACCAAAATCACATAGATATTTCTCATCAGATTTGACTCAGAAAGAACAGTGAGTCCTCCCTCGGTGTTTATTTAGTGACCGATGTTGGTGATGTCATTTAACCTACAGTAGATCATCTACTGTGTAGACCTCGCCTGATTGGATGGTGAGTTTGAGACGGGTGTGTTTCTGTTGTTGTGGTGTGTTTGGAAGCGTCCGCTGAATCTGCATGCATCAGCGATTTACAGCAAAAGAACTGCCGGCCAACGCGTGAAACGCTGAATCCCTGCCTGTCTGTCTCACAGCTGCATCACTTCAAAATACTGAACAATTGGTTTCATTTTATTTTATTTGAACATGTATAAGTAATCATTACGTGACTTTTTCTCCAGGAGACAGGAGGGGTGTTTAGTGGGATGTTTAAAAAATCGCCAAAGCCTTTTGGAGCGAGGACACAATCTCAGGTGAGAGTATTGCTGCAGGTTATTCATGTCAACATTAAACAGAACAGGATTAATATTGATGGTTCAATCCTGGTTGAGCCCTTAGTGTAAAAGGGGTATAAACAACAAAAACTTGAGAAGATATTCACGTAAGAATTATTCACATCGTGGTTTTAATATTTGCTTGCATATAGATTTTGTTGATGCAGTAGCTTAGCCTTTTTTACTTGCCAGCTGTTTTTTACCTGCCAACATTTTCTGTCCTGGCTAGCAAGCATTCGCTTGTTCTCTAGTTAATAACTGCTCAGTGTTTCGGTCACAGACTTACCACCCCTTTTTAAGTTCCTTTCAAGGGGGAATATGCCACACTTATGTGGAAATATTTGATATCAACAACACCCTGGTCATGCTTGAGACATTTCATTAACTTTCAGAGGCATATTCCATCACATTTTTTAAGAAAACGTGCCGCATAATCAAGGATTTTTGCCCGCAACAATCACAAAAAAACTCATTTTCACGCATTTTTCTGGAAGGACTGTCCAATCTTTTGTCGTACTTGCGAAGCGCGTTGTATGGAATCATCCGTGTTATTTTTGGGTTATTACAATTAGGTAGTTAAAATGAAACCCAGATTTCTTTGGAATCGCACACCTAGTCATATAAAGTACTCTTTTGAGATTAATGACATGCTGGTAATGTGTATTTGGATTTTATAGTGCATACGTTGTTTCATTTAATAAATGGATGTCCTAAAAGAGGACTGTTCAGCCTGGTTTATGTTTTTCATAAAGTAATCCTTTCTGTCTTCTCTCTGCAGCCTGTGAAGCAGACAAACTCAGATGTCGAGGATCCAGCTATGAACGGTGAAATGTCATCAGAGGACAAACAGGTGCTTTGACATTAGCTTGTTCCTCATTTTATTAGGTTATTTTTATTCAGCAGACACACGTATAATTGAGGGCTGGCATTTACATTTTCTTCAGCTATTATTAATCATGGGGATATTCCTAGTCATGCAGTTCCAACCACAGCTCTCTGATGCAGCTGTGTGTCTTTCTCTACTGCTACTCGTCGCCACTGTCATCCCTTTGCTAGTCTCACATGGCCAGACCTTCCTCCACAGTGCTGCGGAGGAGGGTCTGGCTAGTCCACACAGCATTCTGGGATGGGAGATCCTTTACTGGCATTTCTTCAAACCAATCACAATCGTCTTGGGCTGTGCTAAGCGCCGGACAGAGCCACGGTTACTTACTTACTCCTCTTCATCCTCTATGGGACATAAGGCTTCAATGAGCACTCTCTATTGCATTCGGTCCCTGGCAGCATGTTGGGCCTCTCCCCATGACAGGTTCATCTGTTCCAGCTCTTGTGTCACAGTTCTGCACCAGGTGGTTTTGGGCCTCCCAGGTTTTCTTTTGCCAGGTGGTGTCCATCTTAAGGCGACTTTTGTGATGCGGTCCTGCTCCATCCTCAACACATGTCCTAGCCATCTCAGGCGTCTCTGCGTAATCTCCTTGGTGATGCTCCGGCTTCCCGTTTTCTTGTACAGTTCATTGTTGGAGATCTTATTAGGCCAAAAGATCTGGCATATTCGTCGGAGGCATCCAGAGCCACGGTGCCGCTGCAAAATAGCCTCGGGAAGGAACTTGACTCAGATTGGACAGATAGTCTAGCTAGCTGTCTGGATTTACCCTGCAGAGATCTGAGGAGCAGTTAACCATAGTCCTCACAAATCCACCGGAGTTTAGAACGCCAACACAAAGAAAGCGGAAGGGGACAGACATCCGGCCGAAAAGAAGGACATCCGGCGGAATTTCCGGCGGCACCGGAGCAATCCCGAAAGTGGAACGTCGTGGATATAGACTACACCTTTGCTAATGTCACAGGGAAAAGCTTCAAATATCTCTAATCAGCTTGTCTTGCAAATTTGTTTTTACAAAGGCCAGCAAAGCTGTTTTTTTATAAGTATGTTGGGGTATTTCTATGCCCTTATCACCAAGTTCAGAGTAGAGAGATGACAGAACTAAGGGGAGCGATAGAGAGGGGGAATGTTGTGCAACAAATGTCCTTGCCCGGACCCGAACCAGCCCCAACAACAAACCCTGCGGCAAGCAAAATTATCGCTCATAGAACTCAATTACATCACTAGGGAAACCAGAAAACATTGAAATCTGCCTGGTTTCTTACAGCGTGATGACATATTTATCATTGTTTGCAGTGTACATGCATGAAAGGGGTCGAACTGTTCTATTAAAAGAAATCCAAACATGGCATGGGTGCATGTCTTTCTTGACCCGCTTCTATACTCTTTGTGTCCGTATGTGGAAGTACAGTCTGTAGTTACAGCAACAGCCCTAGTGCCGCAAAAAGAAGAAAAAAAATTCTGCTGGCCTTTTGAGTGGGAAGATCTGGGCACTGGTAAGACGGAGGGAAGTTTAACATAGCTCATTTACACATACTACCGACATTACTATGATAAAAGCTTGGTTGAATACCTGCATGTATCCCTTTTAATGTCCTTTTTAAAAGAGTGAGAGACGCTCAAGGAGAACGAGAAACAAGTGGAAGAGAAGTCGAAACCGGTCAATCTATTTTTGTAATCACTCATGAGTCATCAGTGACCGCACACAGCTGATCAGCTTCTGTCAAAAATACCCTCACGCTCCTCCTCCTCCTCCTCCTCCTCCTCCTCCTCCGGTCCTCCACCACGCTCCTCCTCGTCCCCTTACCTCCCTTTAAATCCAGCCTCCCTGTCCTCCTGCTCAGCCACACTGTGTGACTCTGTGTGTGTGTGTGTGTGTGTGTGTGTGTGTGTGTGTGTGTGTGTGTGTCCTCATCAGGTCAAAAGCATCATGACTCAGCAAGAGACAGAGGAAAGAAGTGAAACTCCTGTGGTCCCACCCAGACCAACTGAAGAGGTTTGCAAGCAGTTGAACAACAACTCAGTGACATGTGGTTCAAGTGGGACTCATTCCGACTTCTGCTCTGTCAGTTCCATTGTGTTGTTAAGCCTGTGATCTCTCCACAGGAGATGAAGAGGACGTCCACATACAACAAAGTAAAAGCAAAAGGAACCGAGGATAATCAGGTAGAGTTTATATTTCTGCTTCCACATCAGTTCGAATATATCTGTTAGAACACAAGTTAAATCAGTTAATATTATACAGTATACTGCAAGCATGGGCATTGCATGCCATGCTTTTAAAGGGCATGCTTTGTATACATGGAAAGGTACACCTAGGATCCCATGCTCAGTTTTTGAAAAATGTGTTGTTTTTTTTGGGCCTCTGCAGGATAACCAGGCTATGATCTCCAGATCTGCCAGAGCATCAGAGGAGGTAGTTTAAGCCTTGAGTGTTGGAGTAATAATGGCTGTTTTGTGTCCGTTTGGAGCTGATGTGCATCAGTGTGTATGGATGCTGGTTTATTCACCCTGTGGTTAAGGAAGCTGTTGTGGTTTAATTTATTTCAGAAGCTGAACAGTACAGCGGGACAAAAGCAGAAGAGCAACCATCAGGTACTACTGACACGTACACACAGGAAAACATACTGGGGATATTTGGGACCAGTTTGTTAAATATTGAATATTAGCTATTGGCTCAAATGTTATTATATTATTCCAAGTATTTCTGTGGGTCTAAAAACATGTCCCTTTTATTATTGAGTAGCAGTGTTATGTGATCGCCACCTTGAACAGTTTTCTCGACACAAGCCAGTCAAACTCCAGCGTACGCACAAAAACACGCGCACACATTCCACATGGCAGTGCACACATGTAGAAAGCGCTTTGCTGAAACATCCTGTCATTGTAATTGAAATGTGATAAGTTGTATTTGCTGCAGAGCCAATCAGATGGCGAAGGCCTCAAAAAAGATGAATCTGCAGAAGCCGAAGAGGAAGCAGAGGTGAACCCCCCAGAGAGCAAAACAGTAAGTTAATCTCATCACTGTCGGACAAACTGTATTCATTACTGATCCTTAGTATTGGTCTTTAAGCTCAGACCGTGGATTGGTACACACAGTGATTGGTATAGAGACCTGTAGTATTTATGTATGTATCTGGGAGTCTGAGATCTTTTGAAATCATCTATGCGTGTTATGAACCCACATTGTTGCTACATGCAGGTGAAAACAAACACTCTGCCAGGATCTAAAGCCGCGTTTCAACCCAAGTTTCTGGAGTCTTCTTAGTCCCCAGAACTATTTTTGAAGGAACTACAAGGTTCTTTTAAAGTGCTCATAGTATGCTTTTTGGCCTTTTCCCTTTCCTTTATTGTGCTATATATGTTTTTGTGCATGTTATAGGTTTACAAAGTGAAAAATCCCAAAGTCCACCCCAAAGGGACTTACCATCTCCAACAGAAAACACTGTTCACAAACTGCTCCAAACAGCTCTGTTGTAGTCCAGCCTTTACTTCCGTGACAAACATGCGTCACTTTGTAACACACGTTATAATGCTCGCCTAGCTGCTAGCGTGGCACGCCCTCATACTCTGCTTCTGACTGGCTAGTAGTCCTTGCCTTGGTACTGCGCATACATGTGCGACTCCCAACAAAAATGGACCAGAAGTGTAATGCCTCACTCTGTAGCTAAAACGGAGAGCTCAACACACAGGGTGAAAAGAGGAGCTGCAGCAATGTGCAGTACAAAAACATGGTGGGTTTTTTGAAAATTAAACTATGTAAACCTATCCTGATATAACCTCTAAATACAATTATGAACCTGAAAATGAGCATAATATGAGCACTTTAAGCCATTGTTGTCTGCGTTTCCACCGCGGTCTAAAGATTGGGCAAATAAACCGCTGAAGTATAGGGTTAGAGCAAAGCAACATGACAGGATGAGGGTTGCTGGTGGTCACAGGAGTAAACCCATGATGCATGATGAAGTTCAGTGTGCCGTGACCGTTTCATCTGAAGATAACACAGAAAACAAGGTTTTATTTCTCTCAGTCGCAGCACCACCACACTCTCTTTCGCTCGCCGAAGACACACGTCTGCGGGCGGCAGTTCAGTGTTCATTTCATTTATTGCATGTGCGAGCCCGCTCCCTCTCTCTTTCGCTCTGTCTTTGTTTAGGACTGCTGCACCTGCAATAAATGAAATGCAGAAGAGGGTTATGAAACTATAAGAGAGTCTGTCTCCAAAAAACACATCTGTTAGGTGTTTAATGGTCAGTTATTTTGGGCTTTAGAACGCACTTGCTGAGAAACCGTCAGAAATGGCTACGTTATTTCATTACCCAGGAATATTTTGCATTATTTTGTACACATTTCTCCAACAGTCAGACTGATAATAGTAATCTTAAAAGCTCCACTAGCTTTTAAAATGAAGAATGAATGAAGAACAATGTTTGGCTGCGCAGCATTCATTTTGTAATTACTTTACCACTCCAAGTCACTGCTTTTTAAGGGGTTGTTAAGCAGATTTTTTATTTTTTTTTATCTTTCAGTGATAGGAGTAGGGGAGATTAGACGTCAAACTATAGTAAACAAAAAATATAGTTGTATACTTCAGGAAAGAAACATACACACGACATATTTGCAAAAAGGTTGGATCCTTGTAACACACATTACAGCACAGATGCAGGTCTTTTAGTCAAAGTCACCAACAGCTGTAATGAAATGTAGTTCTTCCAGTTATTGCTTTTCATGTCGCCTAACATTGTAGCGGTGCCTTTCTTTTTTTTTTTTTTTTACAGACCAAGGTGAAAAAACACCAGCATAATCCCTCTATGCCACATGCTGGAGCCAAGGTATTTAGTGATGTTGCTCTTCATGTAGAGTCAATACAGTCATGAAGACATTTATCTTCTTTGCACCTACTTTAATTGGTTATATATACTATACTGAATTCATTACATCCTCAAATGTATTTGACAAGGCCACACAATGTTAATATTTTAAATTAGCAAGGAGTTCATATGCAACCCTGTGTTACTTTTTTCTCCCAGCTACTTATTTATTTCATCATGTTCACACTTTGTTTACTTCAGGCTCAGTCCGATGATGAGGGGCTGAAAGAAGAAGATGATTCTTCACCCAAAGAAGAAAAGAAAGTCGAGGAGGGCCAGGACAAAACAGAGGTCTTTTAACTTTTGTTGAACGATTAAACAGTTCTTGGTTTGATTTTTGCAATGATAGTCATCAAGAAGAAATGTTCATTTTACTGTAATTACTGCTAAAGGAACATTTCAGAATGTTGACTTGTACCTTCCTTGGAGTAACACTGCTATTCTGATTTTTCTTTTTTAGACCAAAGTCAAGAAACCTAAGAGACGCAATCCCTTCATGCCTCAGGGCAAGGTAACCACCAAGGTAAGGTAACGTTCGGGCATCCTGCTCTTCTTCAGGACACTCACAACATGTGACATGTACAAACGTGTTTCCTCCTGTGTGGACAATCCTTGTTTGTTTAAACAACACTGCCAAAATGTATTTTAACACCTAATTACAGTTACTTCCAAGGATAACACTGACATGACTGTCAGGGTTTTGGTATTTTTCTGTCTTATTGTGGTAGTCTTGTTTTTCTGTTATGTTCTGTTTCCTGTTTTATTTTGTAGTCTGTCTTGTCTCCCTTGTCTTGTCTAGCTTTCTTCCTGTCTTTGTTTGTTTCCCGCCTTTTTGATTGTTCTGCCCGACCCTGATTTGTTTCACCGTGTCCAGTGTTAGTCCTCGTTACCTGGTGTATTTAGTTCCTGTTCTGTCCTTGTCTCTTGTCGGATCATTGTATTTTGTTGCGTGCTGTTTCTGTATGTCGGATTCCGTGTTTCGTTTGTTTCCTGCCTGGCTACCCTCCGGAGGATATTTTGTGTCTGTTTTTGTTTTAATAAATTACTTCTAAACTGCATTTGGGTCCAAGCCTCGCCACTCACTTGACAGATCGCGACAGACTGCCTTTTTTTAAAAGTGGATCTGTAGCACTATAAAGACTGTGAAGACATGTTTCTGCATGTCCCTGAACTGGGAAAACTTAAATGTGGTAGACTGATCCAGGCCTACGTCTTACTACATTTAAAGGCCCTGACACACCAACCCAAGTGCTATGCAGTACACCACACCCACCTATTTCAGGCATTTAATGCTTGTTATTCTGTGCTGATTACGTTTTTTAATGGTTGATTAAATGGTGAATCTACGACCTAGCCTGTGAGAGAACAGAACAGCTTCAGTGCTCCTTGTTATACGTTTTTAAAGCCATTGGATGGATAAACGCTATTCTCTCAAAAGATATTCTCTCATTTGGTGTTTTCATGATGGTGGAAGAGAGGACTGTCTCAAACATCATCCAAAATCTATACACATTTATTTTGAGTTTTCTTAGTTTGTCACCTGTCTGTATCACTCTTGCTGCCTACTGCAAGTGTGCAGTCTTGCCATGTTTTGATGGTGAGGTTATTAGTTAGCATATTCTGTGCAAATCACTGTGCTATGTCCCGTAGCTGCTGATTCCAAGACCAGAAAAAAACGTTTTTGTGCCATTCATATTTTGACCAGAGTTCCTCTTTTCACTTTGTAACTAATTCTTAATTTGTTCCAATAAGCTGGACTGTATTTGAACTGCGCAAACGCAAAATTTCAGATTTATATTATAAATGATTTATGTGTGTGTGTGTGTGTGTGTGTGCGCGCGTGCGTACAGGACGGTGCTGCAGGCAAAACAGCACAGGTAAGAGATAAGTTTTTAATAAAACTGAGACAAATTTAAATGATTTTTATTCTCTTTCTGTTTTTCCTCTCACACACGTTGAGCTTCACGTTGAAAGCGACTTTTAACCTTTTCCCACCCAGACTGTGTCAGCATTCAGACATTTGTCCACCGTACTAACATGTTGCAGTCTTAGTCATTGGGGTTCAAGATTATAAAAGGTCTGTTTCATCACCGGACCCGTCCCTGAAAACAACCTCTTTCTTATGTTTGTCTCCAGGGTGTCTGCTCAGCTCCCGACAACTCTCGACATGTAAAGCAAAGCCAAACGGCCATGACAGCCATGACGTACAGCCAAACAAATGTTTGGCTGTACGTCTGTGTTCATCACTGTTGCCAGGCAGCCTGCTTTTCTTTACTTCTGCTCTCTTAATCTGCAACGAACAACGCGTTGAGCATAAACGTCTCCGTGCATGCTCGTAGCGCGCGCCATCTATGAAAGCCCGTGCCCTGGTGTCACGTGCGAGTATAACCGAGACTTCACCCACCCCACACCTCCACACAGTTTCTGTGCATGTTCTTAGCATGGTAGAAGAGACAAGAGTAGGTTTCAATGTGCATAAACGTGTATCTCTGCTTCCTTTTCTAAGATTATTTTTTTGGGCATGTCCACCTTTTAATGGATAGGAAAGCAATGAAAGGGGGAGAGAGAGGGGAAAAACATGCAGGAAATCGTCCAAGGTCTGACTCGAACCCTGGACCTTCTGCATCGAGGCATAAACCTCTGTATATGTGCGCCCGCTCTACCGACTGAGCTATCCTGGCCACTCTCTGCTTCCTTTTTAACATTTCCATGGAAGATTTTGGCTTTTCTGCAAAAACAGTAGAAAAGCCATTCATAGCATCACTTCCTTTTCTTCATCTGAGCACATACAGTGTAAAAAGTGAAACTGAGGATATGTGATAAGTTGTACCTGCTGTTGGTTTATCTTGTCTTTTTGTCTCACTGACATAAATGTCTGCCACACTGTAGACCCAGTATTTACACAGGGAACACAAATCTTGCTATTGATATACAGTATGAATTTTAAGACGTAATATTTCTGTTGTTTCAGAATGAAGGTGGAAATAGATCCTTGTTTGACCAGCTGGAGGACTTCCGTCTTGACCCAGCACAGCCTGAAGACAGACAGGTAGGTTTCTGAAGCAAACTCTGTCACCATGTAACATTTCAATTAAATCTGATGCTTTATCACTAAAGCTCTAGTGCGTAACTTTTTGATTACATTCAAGCCATTGCCAAATGAGTTGCTACAAAGCTTATTAAGACTATCAGCTCCACACAACTCTCTCTGTATTTCTTGGTATAGCTATGTTCAGAAGATTGAGTCGTCCGGCGACTTTCCCGCGCAGAAACTGGAGTGAAGATAATTACTTCTTTTGAAGAGTCCATGTTTTTTTGTTTTTTTTTATCCTCCGTGTCCTCCTTGGCTACTAGCAACAGCGTGGAGGAGGGGTGGGGGTGGTGCGCGATCACGGAAGGCTTGTATCATGTGGACGGGCCAACAGTGTTGTTGTCATTACTTAGAATTCCTCATGGGGGGCGAAAGAAACTACGCACTATAGCTTTAACCTTTCTGGATAGCAAGCATAAACATGCAAACCCAAATCTAATATGTCTTTCAGGGTGTGGAGGACCTTATGGATTGGTGGAACACAGTGGAGCGTAAGTTACAAATAAAATGCTTTTCATCTTGTTTGGCTTTCTTTTGGATTAGTTCTGAGAGTGGATTTGTTTTTTCATCTCAAACCATTTACACCATATGACAAAAAGTATGTGGACATCCCTGTTTGCATACTGTGCTGATTTTTTTATTTTTTATTTAACCTTTATTTATCCAGGTAAGTCGATTAAGAACAACTTCTCATTTGCAACGACGATCTGTCACATTCACACAGTTCCACGTTCACACCTGGAAGCTGCCCAGTACAACCCCAGTCTGATCTGCTGGCCACTGAGCAGCTCCACTGGAGCGGTTGGGGTTAAGGGCCTTGCTCAAGGGCACCTCAGTGGTGGTAATGAGGGAGGGATAAGCGCTGCTCTTTCACTTTCCCCACCCAGATTTTATCCTGTCGGTCTGGGGATTGAACCGGTCACCGGCTTGCTTCTTTAACCTTTAGGCCACCATTTTCATGATTTGAGCCCCTAAGTTCCAATTAAAGAATAGCATAATGCTGCAGCTTATAATTATATTTTAAACAATATTGTTCTTCCCAACTTTGTGACAACAGTTTGTGGAATCACCTTTCCTGTTTCAAAATTATAGTGCCCCTGTGCACAAAGCCAGGTCCATAAAAAGCTTTTCTGGGTTTATTTATTCCTCCTGTGGCTGCATGGGAACAAATCCCTGTAGCCAGGTTCTAACATCTGTTGGAAAGTGTGAAACCAGAGGAGTGGATGCAGTTATAGTAGATTAATGCCCATGGTTTTGGAATAAGAATAAGTTCTGAATGTTTGCTGTCCACAAAGATTTGGCCATGTAATGTGTGTAATATTATAAGAAAGCTTAATATTCATTCTTTCTTGCTTTTACCTTCTCAGCTTGGGAGGACACGCTTCAAGAGGACGACATGACCGAAAAAGAAGAGGCCAAGTAAGCCAAGGCTCAAATAAGTGTTAATATAATATTTCACTGTGTTGTGTCTTTGTTCCCTTAAAGGGTCTGTTCACCATTAGTTTTTTTTCTCTTATTTCTGGTAGTATTTAGCCATGCAGATAGCTTCAGTTTCATGTGTCAAAGTTTTGAGATATCCACATCTAAAATGTCTTCCATGACCCCAATATATTGGAGAATATAATTTTATTTGTGCTGCTCAAAACACTGACAAATTACTTTAGAAGAAATCAGACCGAAACAATGTCTCAGAAACAATACCACCATTACTCACAGTTTTCATTTCTTCAGCAGAGAGTAGTTCCAACGATACGGAAGAGGATTAGGGCCACATGTGAAAAAATGTATTGAGTTCAAAGTCAGAATTCTGAGAATAACTGTACGTACACACCGCCGCCATCTTGAGCTTCAAAGAAGTCATTCATTTTCAATGGAAGCCGGCTTCTCTCAGCTGCAAGAAGCGGCAAATAAGTCTGCGTCGTGTTTTGGGCGTGTTGTGCGTGTTGAGCGACCAGCAACCATTCGGAATATAGACGTCCTTCGCGCTGGCTGATCCCAGAGAAACCTATGATGTAAACTTTCGTTCCTACCAAAACAATAGTTGCGAGAAAATGGAGGAAAAGCTCATCATCGCTGTTGCTGGGTTCCCTATAATTTATGATATGGCTTTGTTTGCGTATAGGGACCAGTTAACGTTACCGGCCGGTCACATCGTCTCTAAACGGTCCGCTCACAGTAAAGTCCTGCACGGATCAACAGAGGTTAGAGTCTGGCGGCTGCTCGCTCTGCCTGCATGCTGCTGTGGTTCAGCGGCTGACGAGCGAGTTAACTGCTAACGGGCTAACTCTACTGTCATTATATGTCATTTATAAAAGGTTTCTAGTGTCAATGTATTGGCCGTGCAGTGGCTGCTTGTGCTTTTTCTTCAATCGTGTGTTGAACATGATCGACCATAGACTGCTGCCACGTCAGAGCGGCCAAAGCGTCAAAAGCTTGCCCGTACTTTTTGACAAGCGACCTTGACAGGGCGGCCAGAGCTTCTTTTGCAGGTCAAGACGGCGGCGGTGTGTACGGACAGTAAAGACACTTTTTAAGACATTAAAAAAAGGATTAAAGTCAGAATTCTGACTTTTCCTCTTCCATACAAAGACAATTCTTGACAGCAAGTTGTTTAATTCTTTGTGCAGCAGAAAAAAACTTAAATGTATTCACCTCCAATGTAATGGAGAGGAAGCTGGATGTCTCAAAACTTGGGCAAATAAAACCACTACTATGTTTACGGCTAGATACACAGGTGGTAAGTGAGAGATCCTGTGATGTTGCTCTGTAATCACTCTAAACTTGTTGGTCTCAGAGCGTTTGCTGTGACGGCAGACAAGGTGCAGAAGGGCCTCCGTGTCTTCAACAAACTGTTTTCGGAGCACGCCGAGAGCCTCTGGCAGCATGTCATGGACCTCAACAGCATCGCAGACGGCCTGGACAAGTTCAACAAGAACACAAAGATTGCTCAAATCACCGGCGGCTCCACCAGCGCCCTCGGGGGCGTGGCCACCATCACCGGCCTTGCCCTGGCCCCGTTCACCATGGGAACCTCTTTGATTGTGACGGCGGTGGGACTGGGCGTGGCCACGGCCGGCGGGCTGACATCAGCAGGGGCCGGCATCTCCAACCAGGTCAACAACTCGATGGACCGCAAGAAGGTGGAGAAGATTGTGCAGGACTACCAGGAGAAGATCGACGACCTCAACAAGTGCCTGATGTTTGTCAAGCAGGGTATCGAGAACCTGAGGAGGTTCGACCTGATCAAAATGAAAAAGCACGCCTACAACCGTGACTTCCCAGTGCTCAATTTTAATTTCTACGAAGACGGCGCCATGGCCGGAAGGGCCATCCTCAACAACGCTAATGAGATCATGCGGGTGGTGCAGATCGCCAATATGGCGGGCAGCACAGCAGCCAGAGCGGTCCAGATCGCTAGTATGGCCACTGGTGTGCTCGCGGGATTCTTTATAGGCATGGACATTTACTTTGTGGCCAAGGACTCCAAAGAACTGAAGAAAGGGGCCAAGTCAGAGTTTGCTGCCAAAATCAGGGAGGTGGCTTTGCAGCTGCATGATGGTCTGGTGGAGCTCAACGGGATACGAGGGGAGCTGCAGACCACCACACCAGAAACCAACGCAGGCAATAATACAGCTGCTTTGGACAGTGACAAGAAAGAGAAAAATGACAGTTCAAGTGAAGATGAAATCGACCGCATTAAAAAAGCCATTAAAAAGGACTATGAGAACCGAGAATATGTTTGACGGAAAATTAAAAGCTGCGCAAAGGCCTTAAAGGGGCTGTGCTTGAAATACTCAGAGGAAAAAAAGCGGGCTGGGATTGCCTTCACACGGCACTCACAGACCATAGAGACAGAGCACATCGCGTGATACGCTTTTGGGTTGGCAGCTTATAAAAACGTAATTTATGGGTTCTTTACAGTGTTGGTAGTGAGTATCACCACACAGCAGCTTTTAGGCAAGGCAAGGCAGCTTTATTTGTATAGCTCATTTCAGCAACAGGGCAACTCAAAGAGCTTTACCTAAAACGTTAGGTACTTTTCTGTTTGCTAGCAGACGGAATTGACGAGGAGGCTCCTTCACGCAATACAAGTCAATGGAGAGCAGCACAGGTGGGACTTAAATGCGCGCTGTCTCTATTGCCCAATAAGTTACTTACTAAAAAGATGTAGTAAGTAAGGACATTTTTTGTCACAGCCACATGCACTTACATACATACACACACACACACACACACACACACACACACACACACACACACACACACGGACCAGGTATCGCAATAAAGAATAGAGAAGCTTGTGACTTTATTCTCTGCTCAGGAGGCCATTACTCCACTAAATCGTTACATATCTAATATCTGTTTGCTGCTATATTAAAGGTGCACTATGAGTTCCTGCATGGTTTCAGCACGATTTCATTTTTGTCTCAAATGGTAGGCATCTCTCCTTGATCCGCTAGCTGCCTGCTCCCTGAATACACCGTGAAAAAGCCCGGTCTCGGGAGACAACACAGGGGGTCGTAAACGTCAAACAAAGACTAGAGGCACAGGATAGGCACCAAAATACAACAAACCACTCCAGCCGGTGGGGGGGTTAGGTCTGGGGGTTAGGTCTGTTTTGTTTGGAACGTCAACAGAAGTGACCATGCAGGAACTCATAGTGCACCTTTAATGTGCTGTATATTGAGTACAGCCCCTTTAAACTGTGCTTTATTAGGGTTTCAGAAGGGTCAGTTTCTCAGTTCCCCCTTCAAAATGTTTCCAAGTGTTTTTGAAAGTACCGGCTCAAAACTCAAGCTTAATGCTGCACTGTTGGCATCTGAGAGGTGGTTGGTGCTAATTTCTTAAAATGGAAAACTACAATGGAGTGGAGTTCCCTAATTTAGAAACCGGCACGGTTTCAAAATTTAGGGAACTCCTTAACTCTTGATGAAATAGACTATGGATCTGACTTCTCGAATCTAAACAGCATTTACACTACTGAGAGGAACTGGGGCTTTGCGGTAGATAAAGTATCACATCTGCTTCTCTGGCTGTTGTGCCAACGGGTGTGAAATGTGATACAAAGATTTAACTAACTCATGTATTTGGATAGTACAGTTTTAGATGAGTTAAAGAAATAAGTACAAAGTATTTTGTAGACTTTAACGTGTTGCTTAGAGTCTCATTAAAGTGTGCTGGTTCATATTGAAACACAAGGACTTTTACTGACCAGGTATAGAGATTGTGTATACTTTTAGGGACGACTGCCTTTATTATTTACAATGCCTTAGAAATGCAGCATTAGTCTGTTTTTATATGTCTATGTTGTTTATTTTAGTGTCAGGCCTGCAACAAAACCATTTCCCCCTCATCCTCTGCTTGAGGTGTTTGATCTGATGTGGGTCTAAGTCTTGACTTAATTATATTGGTCTCATTTTGAGGAATGGTGGTAATAAGCTTTGTTTTAGATTGTTTTTACAAAAGAACCAATAAAATGACATAACTAGAAGGGCACTCTGAGAGCGCAAACCTCCGCCAAGACATGCCCTATATATCTCATAATATTAATGCAGTGTGAATTTTCCCATTCAGGAACCGATTTTTCAGATTATTCTAACACCACAGGGACGCAACAAAAAATTAAAAGTCAAAACTAATTTGTGTATTTGCCCCGTGATTCAAATCCGTTCCAAAATGTAATGGGTTCGTCCTTGGCCCATGCCACACCCTTCCACCAAGTCTCCCATTATTTGAGCCAGTAGTAGTTTTCAGTAGTCATCCCGCTGACAGACAAACAAACGGACAAACCGAACCGAAAACATAACCTCTGCGGAGATTATTATGGTGAGAAAGCAGCAGGATGGAAAACTAGTGATTCACTAAACCGGGTTGCACCATCAAAACATAAAGTGCTCATATTCTGCTTTTTGGCTTTTTCCCTTTCCTTTATTGTGTTATATATCTTTTTTGTGCACGTTATAGGTTTACAAAGTGAAAAAGCTTAAAGTCCACCCCAAAGGGACTTACCATCTCCAACAGAAAACACTGTTCACAAACTGCTCCAAACAGCTCTATTGTAGTCCAGCCTTTACTTTTCAGACAAACGTGCGTCACTTTGTAACACACGTTATAATGCTCGCCTAGCTGCTAGAGTGGCACGCCCTCATACTCTGCTTCTGACTGGCTAGCATTACTTACTGAGCATGTGCGACTCCCAACAAAGATGGAACAGAAGTGAGATGTCTCACTCTGTCACTAAAACAGAGAGCTCAACACACAGGGTGAAAAGAGGAGCTGCAGCAATGTGCAGTACAACAAAAATATGGTGTTTTCTGAAAATTAAACCACATAAACCTATTCTGGTACAACCTCTAAATACAATTATGAACCTGAAAATGAGCATAATATGAGCACTTTAATGTATGTCTTGGCTATTAAAGACTTTAGTAATGTGTAAATCATTGATTATGTTGTTAGTAAACATCTGTAGCCAGTCCTAGGCTGGAACATAACTTTAAAAAAAAAGTTTTCGGGAGGCAAGTGATGCATTAGACTTTACTGTCAATAGTTTTTTTTTTGTTTTTTTTTACACGTGCATTCATGAGAAATACATTTCAATCATGTATTCAGTCATATTGGATATTTGAATGGTTTCCAGGTGTAAAATAATCTCTTGCTAGATGACTGGAATGACACAGGACTGTAAAGACCAGTCTTGACCGTGTCAACCTGTGCTTTCATTATTCCATTAATATTTAAAGGACTGTTATTTCAAAGTCAGGGTCTGATATGTTGTCTAATCTCTGATGATGTCAGCTCAGTGCTCTCTGCATCATTGAACTTAATATTTATTTTTCTGGGTGGGGTTATTTATTCGATACTGCCTTTTCATGTGCAATATATTGTAGAACTCTGTGTCAAAAATGTAAAGTTGATAATTAAAGGTGAGAGAAACATTTTCTGTCAATCTGTCTTTCATAAAGTAAATATGCATTCAAGTATAGACTTTAACACTTTATTTCAACACTATATTTCCTTCTCCCGAGTTGGTATTTGCTCAGTTAATAACCAAGATAAAGTTGTTTGTCGTGTCCTACAGCACTGATTACTTTTTTTTATTTCCAGGACGAATACAGATGGAAGTCTGCTAGCTGCATAAGTCTCTGCATTTCTGTCACCCTTTACATTTTTGGCATGATAAAGATGTCTACAATGAGCTTGTATAAACACAGTTATGAGACTGGGGTTAGATTTATTTTGCCTATACAGGTCGGCATAAGCATCGTGTGCCGTTGTGTGTGTGTGCCGAATAGAAATGTAGTGGAAACCACAGCCAACTGGTACAAACCTGCACTGTGCTGGTCGGGGTTCGGAGGGCACCCGGTTACACTTGTAACCGCACCCAACCGTGACCTCACAGTGTACAGGCCACACCCTGGAGCCCACTTCTACATCAGTGCAGGAGAGCGAGGTGATAAACCAGTGGACGTCCTAGAAAGAAGAAAAAAAAGATTATCAGCCTGCAAGTTGCTCTTGTTTTAAGTTACAAATGACTGCAAAGTTCTTGCACACTAGAGCGTCTTACTGATCGATTGATAGGATAGATCAGATAAAAAAGTTCTCATAAGGCTGTTGAAAAATGGTGCACATTTTACCAGAGGAAGTTCAAGGAACAATATGTTGCTTATAAAGTGAATGCTTGCTTTTTTTGCATTATTTTAATGATGGATGGATGGATGGATAGATACTATTTTCAGAAAATATGTATGTATGTAAAGCAAAATAAAATATTGTCAAACATCTTGTTATGATTTCACAATGTTTGAACTTCAGCCAAAATGATTGCTCCTTTTTTTTGTTTTCTACTTTTGGAACAGCTCCCATCCCGTTTGGGTTTTTCTTCACAAGTTGTTGACATCTCTTCACTGACTGCAATAACCAGCCTTTCATCGTTGGAACAATTATCAGATGGAGATTTGGTGCATGAGATATTGTTTCTTTTATTTTACCTTTGTTTTAGCAGGAATATTCAGAATCTCTTTTACAAGGGAGTCCTGGCCAAGACATCAGCACGAGTTTCACACAAAAGAACAAACATTAGACTTAAAACATCAAACGGTAAATTAGCAGTGTTCAGTAACAGGGCATGTACATCGGTGGTCGTTTATCGTGTTGCATGAAGTCGCCTTTTTATCCAACAACAAGTGATTTCAGTATGAGAATGTGTTGCACAGAAGCTCTCAAAGGCAGGCTTGGTTCGACCTGTAAGTGATGTTGCCTTTGTGTGGTATCGGAAATATTTGGGTCACTTCATGTAGAGGTAAATAGGCCTACGTTTGAGAAGCATGGGTACATGAGATGTGTAAAGTGTATATGAGTAGTTAAGAGATGTACTATAAAGTTGGAGAGGATAAAAGCTGCATCAACCAGTGATGTGGATATTATTGTTTAGCATTTTATATAGGCTAAAAAATATTACATGCTTCTATTTCACATTCATGCATACGTTTTCCATTTTGTGTTATGCACACATTTTCTTCGAAGTCACATGCTTTTCTCTAAGCCAATACGATACCCGTGTTTATATTACTGTAACTAGAATGATAACTGAATGTGACTGACCAGCTGAGATTTCGGAGCTTTTTGAGGAGCTCTTGAACGCGCCATGTGTGCAGATGTGCGGGTGTGGTGGAGTTGTACAAACTCCTGGGAATGTCGCGACACTCAGTGCCATAGAAAGAGATTGTGATTATCGACTCTGGTGACCGTGACGGAGCCTCTGAACGTGTGAAGTGTTTCTGAACTGTCTTCAAATCTTCGGTAAGTTAGGTGAAACCGCTATTATTCTGATACCTAGTTTTGTTTGAATCATTTAACGTTATAATTTACCGTCCCTTTAAATGACGAGTGTATTTTTAGCAAAACGTTTTCAGCTTGTAATGTTAGCAGTTAAGCTAATATTCAGTAATTCAGAGTTCAGCACAACCGGGCGGCAAGGTTTCAAGGAAAAGTGTAGTGTAGCAGGCTGCTTCTCTAGCTAAATGGTGAATACAATAAGTAACAAGCTTAACATTTCATTCAATACAATTATGGTACAAAAGGAGCACTAACGCCACATGTCTTATGTTGACAACGTGGACGCAGATATAGGAAACTCCGAAGGCAGTCGTAATATTTACCTAGCCGTCTAGGCTAACGCTGTTGCGCTAACGTTCGCAAAACATCTAGTCTAAACTTGTGAAAAGCCGAACAGCATCCCCATCCAAGTAATAAATAAACATTAGGCAAATATGTTGTTACTGGAGCTAGTAGGCTACCATCAAAACGTGAGATATCTAATCGAAAATATGTTTACAACGTCGGGGGATTTCACAGGTGAGACTGACTGGCAAGTTAGCGCATAGCTAGCATGATGCCTTCTATTTCTAGATCTAGATTACCAGTACTTATCTGAACTAACGACATGATCACCGTCACTAGATATAAAGAAAACCTTGACTTTCACTCACTGACAGTAAAAACACCTCCTCTTCATCCCAGTCAGTCACTATAGTTCTAGTACTAGGCTGAGGCACGTCTCGCCAACGTGACGTCATCACCGAATTGCGTTAAAAACCCCAATAATACCAAAAACGACAAAAACTGGCCTTTAATACTATTTGGAAACATTTTTAACAATGATATACATATGTCGAGTGCTTTATGTACCCATTAATCAACAGTGGTGGTTAACCTGCAACATGGGCTTTAATGTTACATCAAAGAATTTCTAATATGGGAAGAAGTTCCAAAATCCACTTTTCTCAGGATATAATTTTCCATCCATCCATCCATCTTCATCCGCTTATCCGGGGTCGGGTCGCGGGGGTAGCAGCTCCAGCAGGGGACCCCAAACTTCCCTTTCCCGGGCCACATTAACCAGCTCCGACTGGGGGATCCCGAGGCGTTCCCAGGCCAGGTTAGAGATATAATCCCTCCACCTAGTCCTGGGTCTCCCCCGAGGCCTCCTCCCAGCTGGACGTGCCTGGAACACCTCCCTAGGGAGGCGCCCAGGGGGCATCCTTACCAGATGCCCGAACCACCTCAACTGGCTCCTTTCGACGCAAAGGAGCAGCGGCTCTACTCCGAGCTCCTCACGGATAACTGAGCTTCTCACCCTATCTCTAAGGGAGACGCCAGCTACCCTCCTGAGGAAACCCATTTCGGCCGCTTGTACCCTGGATCTTGTTCTTTCGGTCATGACCCAGCCTTCATGACCATAGGTGAGGGTAGGAACAAAAACTGACCGGTAGATTGAGAGCTTTGCCTTCTGGCTCAGCTCTCTTTTCGTCACAACGGTGCGATAAATTGAATGTAATACCGCACCTGCTGTGCCGATTCTCCGACCAATCTCCCGCTCCATTGTCCCCTCACTCGCGAACAAGACCCCAAGGTACTTGAACTCCTTCACTTGGGGTAAGGACTCATTCCCTACCTGGAGAAGGCACTCCATCGGTTTCCTGCTGAGAACCATGGCCTCCGATTTAGAGGTGCTGATCCTCATCCCAGCCGCTTCACACTCGGCTGCGAACCGATCCAGTGAGTGCTGAAGGTCACAGGCCGATGATGCCATCAGGACCACATCATCTGCAAAAAGCAGCGATGAGATCCCCAGCCCACCGAACTGCAACCCCTCTCCACCCCGACTACGCCTCGATATCCTGTCCATAAATACTACAAACAGGATTGGTGACAAAGCGCAGCTCTGGCGGAGGCCAACTCTCACCTGAAACGAGTCCGACTTACTGCCGAGAACCCGGACACAGCTCTCGCTTTGGTCGTACAGAGATTGGATGGCCCTGAGAAGGGACCCCCTCACCCTGTACTCCCGCAGCACCTCCCACAGTATCTCCCGGGGCACCCGGTCATACGCCTTCTCCAGATCCACAAAACACATGTAGACTGGTTGGGCATACTCCCAGGCTCCCTCCAGGATCCTTGCGAGAGTAAAGATCTGGTCCGTTGTTCCACGACCAGGACGGAATCCGCATTGTTCCTCTTCAACCTGAGATTCGACTATCGACCGAACCCTCCTTTCCAGCACCTTGAGTAGACTTTACCGGGAGGCTGAGAAGTGTGATACCCCTGTAATTGGCACACACCCTCTGGTCCCCCTTTTAAAAAAGGGGGAACCACCACCCCGGTCTGCCACTCCTTAGGCACCGTCCCCAGACTTCCACGCAATGTTGAAGAGGCGTGTCAACCAAGACAACCCCTCCACACCCAGAGCTTTAAGCATTTCTGGACGGATCTCATCAATTCCTGGGGCTTTGCCACTGTGGAGTTGTTTAACTACCTCAGCAACCTCCACCAGGGAAATTGATGCCAATCCCCCTCATCCTCCAGCTCTGCCTCTACCATAGAGGGCGTATTAGTCGGATTTAGGAGTTCCTCAAAGTGCTCCTTCCACCGCCCTATTACCTCCTCAGTTGAGGTCAACAGCGTCCCCATCCTTACTGTACACAGCTTGGATGGTTCCCCCGCTTCCCCTCCTGAGGTGGCGAACGGTTTTCCAGAAGTACCTTGGTGCCGACCGAAAGTCCTTCTCCATGTCTTCTCCGAACTTCTCCCACACACGCTGCTTTGCCTCTTTCACGGCAGAGGCTGCAGCCCTTCGGGCCCTTCGGTACCTTGCAACTGCCTCCGGAGTCGTCTGGGATAACATATCCCGGAAAGACTCCTTCTTCAGTCGGACGGCTTCCCTGACCACCGGTGTCCACCACGGTGTTCGTGGGTTACCGCCCCTTGAGGCACCTAAGACCCTAAGACCACAGCTCCTCACCGCAGCTTCAGCAATGGAAACTTTGAACATTGTCCACTCAGGTTCAATGCCCCCAGCCTCCACAGGGATGCACGAAAAGCTCCGCCGGAGGTGTGAGTTGAAAGTCTGTCGGACAGGGGCCTCCTCCAGACGTTCCCAATTTACCCGCACTACCCGTTTGGGCTTACCAGGTCTGTCCAGAGTCTTCCCCCACCCCCTGACCCAACTCACCACCAGATGGTGATCGGTTGACAGCTCCGCCCCTCTCTTCACCCGAGTGTCCAAAACATATGGCCTCAGATCAGATGAAACGATTATAAAATCGATCATTGACCTTTGGCCTAGGGTGCTCTGGTACCTAACGGCAGTAAACATGTCATCTTAGCTGGCAATGTTGTTAAATTCTCCCCAATTCCGGGTCACATTCCTGCTGAAATATGTCCGATTGTGTAGTGTTTGGTTCAGAAGCCTTTATCTGCGATTTTTGACGTTAGAAAGTGCTGCTTCGTTCCACTACAATCTAACGTTAGCATACTCATAGCTAACTATTGTAGCTGCATGCTAACGCGACATAGCGGAGCATATATAGCTAGCTATATATGTAGCTACGTATGTAGCAGGACTTTGTACCGTAAAAAATCACCAATAAAGGCTTCTAAACCAAATACTAAACAAATACAAATACAGTAAAGTGACCGGAATTTGGGGTGAAATGTCCAGCATTGAGCTACATAATAGTTTGCTAGGAGTTAGCTGGTCTCTCACAGAGATCTCATTTGTAGCCCTGTTTTTACCTGATACTTTCATAGAAGTACAAACACATGAAGTGAGAGGTATACACATGCTTAAACTTTATTTAAAGCATGATTAACCTGAAGCAGGACGGAGTCATGACTTCAAACACCAAAGCAAGGCTTCTAGCTCAGGCTAGCTAGCGTTAGCAAATTACCTTCAAAGTTGCAAAGAAATGATGAAAGCCTTTGAAGTAGGGCTGCAGCTATCGATTATTTTAGTAATCGAGTATTCTACCGATTATTTCATTGATTAATCGAGTAATCGGATAAGAAATACTTTTGTTTTATTGAAGAGCAATAATAAACAATAGTTTGGTTAAATTTGTCGGAAAAAGCAACATTTTTGCTGCCTACATTGCTTACAATATCATCTCTCAAAAAACTAAACATATGAAGTGCATTTAAGTGCCATATTACATTGTAACATTTTTAAAGAAAACATTTTCTGAAATGACATCAACCTCACACTAAGGCATACATTAAACATACATAAACATTACCTTAAGTTGTGCAACTTAACTTTCAGAACTACAAGTTCCATCCTGAGACTGATCTGTATATAGGCCTATATGTAAATATATGTATATGTAATGTTATGAAGGACGGCCTCTTCAGGCAGGTAAAACTGGCTGCTTGAGAATCAGCCAATCAGGAGCGGCGCTGCGCTCTGCTGTTCGCTGATGAAGACTGCTTGAGTTTCTGTTTCGGGAGAGTTTGGAAGAGAGAGCTGGCGTCGAAAGACTGAGCAGTTATATAGATGAATAAAGAAGATAGTGTTGCTGTACTTATTTCTGAGTTCCTAGTTTGTGTGCGTGCAACTACCAAACCACACACACACATACTTGATCATTTAGTCCAATAAACCAGCTAAAAGGAACATCTTGTCTGCATTCTGATCGATGCCCCCTGGCGGCCACAATCTCTTAAAGACCAATCACGATATATATATACAGTCCTTTTCAATCACCAAAACAGTAAATATTAATTATACTCAATCTATTTTAATTTATATATTTGATTACAATGCTACACAGCTCTGTTACACTTATACTAGTAGACAGTTGTTTCTCCGTGAAGAGAGAGAGTGAGAAAGAGTGGTGCGCAACAATCAGCTGTTTCTCCGACGGGATAGTCAACACGTCGGCTCTTTAGATCAAATTGTGGTCACTGCTACGTATTTTCTTGTCTTTGCTAGTTGTTGTGTTTGGTGTAGTTTCATCGTCCATACAACTCCGTGATTTACTTTTGTCGGGTCCGCTTCGTGGAATGGATGAGAAATGTTTTCTGTTGAGATTCTGAAGCACTGACGTCGTGCTATTATTGTGGTAAGCTAGTTCGGTTTTGCAGTAGACACACTGTCCAGAGTTTTCGTTTTAATTACGTTTGAACTGATTCCAGACTTTGGACACTTTCTGTGGTTTTCTCCAGCCTGTCTCTTCTCTTAGCCCCTCACTATTTACGCTCTGGCATGTGCCGCCCGCAGACTGAGCAGCGTCTGGTGTGCGACAATAATAATGATCCGTGTGGAAACACCGTCCGTCAGCAATACAACGTTGGTAACATTGATTTAACGAAGCTTCGAGGCAAATCATTTTGCATCGAGGATTTTTTGTAATCGAATTATTCGAGTTATTCGAGGAATGGTTTCAGCCCTACTTTGAAGCCTTTATTTAATTTGCTACATGGTGTTGTACTGGATGGCCGGACGACCCTCCATATATCATTAACAGATACTTTAGGCAACTCCAGCAAACACCTTGTAAACTTCATCTTTGCCATCATAACGGTCTACTGTCACTGTCTAATGTTTTCTTCTGGTAACCAGAAATGTCCAAACATCCTTACGCCAATGCGTGCATAGAGCTGTGAAGTTTGCCGGTGTTCGCGCAAGCGTAGAACTGATCAGGCAGTGTCGTAAAACACGTTGAGTTTCTGCGCATGCGCTGAATTATGCACATGCGCCGAACGGCTTTTACAGGAGGTACGGATCGGGTACTGACACTTGCTTCCTATCCACCTTTTTCCGGGTTAGCGAATTTACCCATGATTCATAGTTGCTTTGAACCGGAAGTCGATTGTCCTTTTCCGGTTCGAAGCTTGTGTACGTTTGTTAGCTTTTAGCTTGCTAGCTTGTTCGCTGTAAAAGCCGGTGTTTCTCCATGGATGAAGCACAAATGGACAAAAAACGGAGGTGGATACACACCATGGATGTTTTAACAAGTCGTGACGACAAGACCGTAACAGTCCCTCATCCATCCCTTCTGACGGAGTGGCTAGATGACATGAAGCAATGGCCCGATGTTAGCTACATCGACGTCGTTAATTACCTTTTATTTTCCGAAGGTGTTGATGGCGAAGAATTGCGTAATTACAAAAGCACAGAAGCATATACTTACTTGCACAGTAACAAAATAGGTACAGTATTGTTGAAGAAACACAGCGGCTGGCAGTAGTAGAGCCTAGTCAGAGTGTCAATGAAGCTAAACATACAGCATGGGTAATGCTGAGGGAAAGTGGAGTCTTTGAGACAGTCGGCTGCTCTTGCATTGCCGGGTTAGGGAAGCCATGTAGCCATGCAGCAGCTATTCTGTGGAAGGTAAAAATAAAAAAGTACATAAGCACAGTACTTGACTAAATGTACTTTTACACTTGTAATTTGATATACTTATGTTCATGCTTAATAGTAATGTTACAGTTTTTTACAATCACTTTGCTACTAATTTCAAAACCTTGATGTCATTTTTCAAAACTCTAGACACAAAACTCAAATCAATCTCAATCTCAATCATCAGTAACAAGTTGGCAGAATTGGACCAGCAATTCCAAGGGCCTGCATCCATACCGTGCAGTACTGTCAATACTGTAAATAGTCTGAAAGGTAGTACATGGACCATAGAAACAGTGTATGGTAAACAGTAGTACATTACAGTAAAGAAGGATGATGAAATATTACATCCACAGATAATGTAGTCTAATTGGTTCATGCTCCACACTAGTTGGTGACAATGAATCTCGTTATGTTGAAACTTTCATGATCTAAACATGGAATATTGTTTGACTGTTTCCATACAACTATGCATTAAGAGTAATGCAACAGTTACTTATCATTTTGAGTAGTTGTATCGATTGATAGTTAGATCATTGTAATGGAATGAATAGACAATCATCTGAAATGTAATGTGTGAATTGCCTTTTGAAGTCGTAGTACTTTGATGTTAAGTTGTGTCGTATTGAACAGGTGATCTTTGTTAAATGAACAAATGATCTTTGGTTTATGTGTATTGTATCCAAGCAATTGAAAAAAGTGTTAGAGTTTTGAAAAATGTGCATTTTGATCATTGGTTGTGAGTTTTGTGTTTAGAGTTTTGAAAAATGACGTCAACGTAAATTAGTGCCAAAGTGATTGTAAAAAACTGTAATAGTAAGTGGATAAATAACAAAGACAGTATTGATGCCATTATTGCAGGTGCAAAATGCAGTGATTGGTGGAAAGACAGGGCTTGCATGTACAGATGAGCAGCGCAGGTGGAATGCAGGGACATCAAAGAACCTTGAGCCTAAACGTCTGAGTCAGATTTACTTCACGCACCACAAGGCAGAACAGCAATACAGTGTTAACTGTAGGGCTGTAGCCAGTCAACCACTCCCAAATACACCACATCATGTGTCACATGAAGACTTTACTCGGGAAGTGTTACAACCTAGCACTAGTTACAGTACAGTTGATGACAAGATTCTTCAGCCACATCAGACACACAATTATGAGCTTAGCTGTAACTCATGCAAGGCATTCTACCAGGCATATGTTGAAGTCAGTAATGCCCAAGCAGCTCAATTAGAATTAGAAACAAGAGAGCAAAGTGTCTCTGATTTGTGGCACAATTGTAGAAAAATCAGACTTACAGCAAGTTCTGCCAAAAAGGTTCCCGCCCATGCAACCACAAGCAGTGACAAATTTCTATGTGAGCACATATACCCCTCATTTCGTGGTAACTACGCGACTATGGTAAAGCAAACGAACGTAGAGCTAAAAGAAGAGGGCATGAGCATTACTCACAGGGGCACTGTTGTAAGTGTCCAAGAACCATGGCTCTCTGCCAGTCCTGATGGGGTCATTGACTCACGTGTGCTACTGGAAGTAAAACGTCCAGTGCCAACCCAGCGCTCACTCACTGAACAGCTTACTCAGAAATGCAGTGATGTCAAACTAGTAGATGGAGGGCTGCAGTTGCAGAAAACTAGCAGTAGGGGATATTGCATGCAAATACAGCTTACAATGTTTAGGTCTAAAATCTGTTGATCTGGACACCCAAAGAGCATGTTTCCCTTACAGTGCAGTATGATGAGGCATTTGTGAGGGAGCAAGTTATCAAGGACGGTTTAAGCTAAATAAAAGATACATTGAGGTAATGGACAAGGTCCATTGTGTGCCATACATTAAGAGAATCTGAGTGAAAATTGGGATACCTTTAGACTGTGTAAAGTAAACATTCTTACAGTGTTAAGCAAAAACATGCTGCCAGTCTTTATTGTTTTTATGTAAAGCTATGCAATGTGATTCCAACCATATATTTTCCTATAAAAAGAAAAGCATTCACGTCATATTTGAAAAGTTGATAACATGAAATGTTGTAAGTAGTTTAATATATACATAATACCAGTTTGTATTATGTAGAAAAAATGCATACATATTCACATTCTGTACAACACAACAAATGTTCACGTACACTCGTTTTGTAGACATCAGTGTTTGGTGTTATGGCACCATTTCATTTGACGTTCCTGTAAATATGGTATATACATGGATCACATATTAAATTGTTAAGCTTCGTTAGGCCTATATACAGATCAGTCTCAGGTTGACGCTTGTAGTTCTGAAAGTTAAGTTGCACAACTTAAGGTAATGTTCATTTCAGAAAATGTTTTCTTTAAAAACAATGTAATATGGCACTTAAATGCACTTAATATGTTTAGTTTGTGAGCGATATTGTAAGCAATGTAGGCAATAAAAATGTTGCTATTTCCGAAAATTAAACCAAACCTAGCTCTTCAAAAAAATAAAAGTATTTCTTATCAGATGACTCTATTAATCGATGGAATCATCGGTAGAATCGATTACTAAAATAATCGATAGCTGCAGCCCTAATTTCGAATAAGATCCTCCCTCAGATTAACAAGAGCAGCACACACTCTTAGAATCTTGTCAATTTTGAGAAGGCTCTCACTGCAGTCTATAATACATGTTGTACTGGGGAAATTCTTCTTGAAGGCTGCAGGCATGGTTGCCCGAACATTTTCTATTGGAAGCCATGGAATTAGAGGTCGCACAACTTCCTCCAGTTTGTCGATCCAATATGACATTATCTTGCTAGCCATGCTCAGTGACACATGAAACTGTCTGCTTAGATCACCTATTACACGGTTTGTTTTTAATTTCATAAGTGTCACGAGGACTTGATCTCGAACAGGCATTGTAAATGAAGTACTGGCATGTCCTTCCAGTGTTGATACAAGAATGTCAAATGTTTCTAGATCTAAACCAGTGTAGAGCAAAGCAGCCGCGTTACTTTGAAGCAGAAAGTAGGCAATGTCACTGAGTCATCTTATCCTGCACATTTTCTGCTGGCTGCCTTGCAGTAATCACGATGTTGTCGGGCAGGGTCCTCCCATTGTGTGTGAACTGAGTGTAACTGTCCCATTCACTGTGGTGAATGGGAATTGCAGAACTTGAGTTGCTGATGTGGTTTGAAGCAGTTGAGGACAGGCCCGCTGAGCAGTCTGTCCAAAACAAAAGTATTGCCAAAGTTACACAGTAGGAAAGTACACACTAGAAGTAATTCCTGACACTTTATAAGTCACAGTAATAACAACCAGTTTGACACAATGTTCTTACATTCAGCAATTTTAGTTGCTTGTAACATTTCAATTTGGGTTCTAATCTGTGCAATAAAATGACCAACTTCTTCTTCTCTGGGGACTACCAGCGTTAAACTTCACAACCATCTCCTGCTCTCCCTCTGACAGATCAGATAGAGACGCAGCCAAAGGCGGGAGTCTGGCACAACCTTCTCCGATTGGCCAATGTTTCTGTTAACCCTTTCCTTGACGGGGTTACAGGTGCATAGCATCGGCGACAGCCACACAGGATATTAAACCTGTTTCAAGCCCTTTGAACCTGTAACTCTTTGTCCTCTGTCACTAACAGACAAGTTTGCAAACTCTAAGTTGAAACACTAAAATTGATTTTAAAAAAAAATGTTTTTTACTATTATAATTTTGGCTTGAGCCCCCCTAAAAAGGGTCTAAAATCACCAATGATGCTACATACTAATTCTAAGCAGGAGTGTATTCAAAAAAGTCAGTATGCAAACAACAAGATGCTTGATTTTGTTGATGCACACTAATTTCACACTAATGTAATGGAATGGACAAAGAAATGGAGGAGCTGCTCACAGCTGCAAAACATAACAAGAAATGCGGAACGTAGTGACAGAGCTTGAGGTAACCTTGGAAAATAAAAAAAAGAGGGTTTTTTTACAATCTTTGGGAATACAAGCTCACTCCTTAGTGCTGGGCTCACCATACCACAGATGAAAATAAAACCTAACCTACTGTAGGCCTATCATATACACAATACACACTTGTGTTTTCTTCTCTGTTCACAGCCAAAGCCTCCCCAAAAGCCTGCAGAGGTACTGTTAATCATGTGTTTATTTGTTTGCTGAAGTGAACATGCCATGACATCAACGTAGGTTATTTTAAATATGACTTCAGGAAGGCTTCACATTTCAGTCAACTGTCTTTACAGATAAAAAGAAATGACCCAAAGAGAGAAGCCAACTGCTATGGAGCCTCAGAGACCTAAAGATGCTGTAAGTCCTGCATCAAGAATCGTTGTATCTTTGGTTTATGTATTCAGAACATCAAACTATACCTGGAGGACTCCACAAATCTTGTATAGACCTGTAGACCTGTGGTGGGACAACATATCTTAAAATCTGTTAAAACTTTTACAGATACCAAATACGGATACAAGCGGGCTTCTATTATTATCAGCACAACAATATCAGAAGTGATTTCAGCCTAAAACACTGAAGGAAAACTTACATTTTCTCCCCTCCATTATCTGCAAGCATTGTTGTTTTGTTTTTCATACAACTTTCAGTCACTAGAGAAATAGAAAGGGAAAAAAGGAGAATTGTCCTCTTTAGAAGATTATGTTTGATTTGCAAATCTTTTTTTGGGGGGGCATTTTAGGCCTTTATTTATGTAGGACAGCTGAAGAAATGAAAGGGGGGGAGAGAAGGTGAATGACATGCAGCAAAGGGCTGCAGGTTGGAGTTGAATCTGCGGCCACGGCATCGAGGAGTACACATATGGGCGCCTGCTCTACCAGGTGAGCTACCAGGGCGCCCAAGACAAAAACATTTTTAAACAGATTTGTTTTTTCTGTGCAGGACGTAATTCACACACGATACCAAATGAAAAGAGCAGCAACAACAAACAATGAGGTATTTACTTTATATGTTTGTTTTTTTGTTATTTATGTTTTACTAGAGGGACAGAGAGAAATGAAAGGCAGGGTGGGAATGAAATATCACAAAGGTCTTTAGGTTGAGCTGCATGTGAAAATATCTAGGCAAACTTAAAAGACAAACGGACACTTTTTCTTATTTCTGTCAGGTCCATTAAGTCAAGAACAACGCAGAAAATAAAAATGCTTTTAAGACATTTTTTACTGAATAAATTATGAATTAAATTTGGCAGTATGGCTCTGTTCAGAGGAGACAGCAGCAGCAGCAGCAGCATTTGGGAACGCTCACACAGTTTAAGACTGGGAGAGCTAAACTATTCCCCCTATGAACAGAGTGGCAACGATGACATAGAAGCCTATGTCACATTATACACGACAAGGTGGAACAGGGGAGGAGGTGGGTTGCATAGATGCGAGCGGCAAGCAGTTAGGAGCAAACTAAAGCAGCAAGCAGTTTGAGCAAACTTAAACAGCTTTAAGCAGGGCGCCCTGTTTGAGTGAAGCCATTTAGCAGCGAGGGGAGTTGACCAGCTGATGCGCTGATGCAGATCAGCGGCTGCAGCTCAGCTGATGCGACCGTGTCGTTGGCCAATAGCGGTTAGCAGCGTCTTGACTACTTGGCCTGACAGAACTGACGCTGACGCTCAATTTCATTTGATTTGATGTCTGAGTTCTTAAGACATACATCTGGTTTCACTTCAGCTAGGGACCTTTGTAGTCATATGCCTAAATTTAGGTCAGTGTATTAAACAAATCAGTGTAATTATTTAATATGTGGGTTTACATGTGAAAATCAAATTATATGTACATACACTATGTACATATAATACTATGTTATTAATATTAATAACAGGTATTCTGCTTACTGTTGCCATACACTTTGTGAATTATTGTCCAAAATGTCTTATACAATTTCTATTTAATAGTTTTCCATCACCCTTTTCCATCTGTGACAGGCTACTGGAAACTTAATTCAAACTCCTGTGGTTCCTCCCAGACCCACAGAACAGGTACAGTACACCCACATACTCCAAATATGTAATAATACTCATCAATGCTGTCATAATTCAGTTGGACATCCACACAGGTAAATGCCTTTCATGTTTAAAGCCAAGCACAGAGCCGATAATTGGATATTGTGCGAACATGTGTGTTTGTTTGATCCCAACAAACACCAAAGATTTCTGATTGCTATTTAGTTAACGGGCAACCTTTAGAGTCTGTGTGAGAACACTTTACAGTAACGAATCACTCAGAGCTACACAAGCTTTCATGTTTCTTCCTGTTCCAAATATCCTTTTTTTATTGTTCCCTTCTGAGTTTTTTGTGTCTGTGTGCAGGAACTTAACGCCACAACCAGATACGGCCAACTCAGGAAGGTACAGGCTGAGGACACACAGGTACACACGCACACGCACACACACACACACACACACACACACACACACACACACACACACACACACACACAACCGTGAAATATCACGTTCCTTCTTGGTTGTTTCTATTCATTTCTAAATCCGTGTTCTTTCTCTTCCTCATCAGAGCCAATCAGAAGTTCCCAAAGATAAAGCAGACTCCAAACAGGTATTACAGCTGGAGTTGTCAACACGCAGCTCTGTGCAAATTTTTTAAGCAGTATATACTATAAAATGTCTTTCTCTTTATTTACGTGTGCTTTGTTGTAGAGTGATCAGTCGGTCCTGGCTGGATTGTTTGGACGGAGCCAAAACGAGAAAACACCTTCGTTCACTGTAAGAAATACACCTGCAGCTCTTCTCTGCACTAATGACCAAGCAGGCAGACAGGCATTCAACTATTGTATATGTTTCTTTATGCTAATGATATTGAACAGGTTTATTGCTTTACTGTCGTGTATACTTTTGGTTTTCTGTCCATCATGTACGTAATAACACGCAGCAGGGTGTTACCAGTTGTTGTTAGCCTACTTATCTTAAGTTAACACCTAAAATTATGAATGACTTCAGACTTGACTCGGACTCGACCCAAAAGACTTCAGACTTGACTCGGACTCGAGCTTCGAGACTCGTCAACAACATGTTTTCATGCAATTATTGCTTTTTAAAATCAAAATGTATTCATGTATTTCTATTTTATTTCTATCTTTTATTGGCGCATATACGTTGGGGAAACGTATGACGAGCTGTATGTCCCCTGCCCTTTGCCATAATGTGCAACGTAACGCATGCGCCTATGTGCGCGCACTCACGTATCAAAAAATGCGTTGCCGATGGCTACACCAAGTCCCCCCGGAGTTGTGCCTTTTGTCATTAGTTTTGCTTTCAATAACTTTGTAAACAGTGTCAGTAATCTAACAGCTACATGCAAAGTGTGTGGCACCAAGATAAATGATGCCGGATCAACAACGTCGGACTTCATCAGGCATCTCAAAACGCACCTAAATAGGTCAGTCACTCACACGCTAATGTGAAAAGAGACGTTACATTTAGCATATGTCGTCACAGGTAACAAGCTAACCATCGCAAAGTGTTGTGCTAATGCTGGGAACAGGCACATTGTATCTTTATAGTTAGTGGTTGTTGAAGCTAAGAAATCCATGGCGCACAGGAGGCGGGACGCACAGATCCATCTCCCCAGGAACAAACGCTGTGTCGGGGAGGCAAACTCATGTGATGCGTAATTGATCCCGTGGATGATTTGTAGGCACAAGGTGAACCCGGTCCACCAAACACTGGGCCGTCTTGACTGTCTTAATTCTGCACATATTTCTGTTACTGTAGTCCTATTTACTATTTCATTATTTCATCCATGCGTGGCGCAGCGGATCCGTGCGCACTGTCACCTGCCGTGGAGACGCTGGCCTCACTAACCTCTCCTACTCTGAGTCAGGTCTCCCTCGCGCTGGACTCAGTTTCACTGAGCCTACTAACACTTAGAAAATAAATAAATAAATTGCATTACATCAGTGAGTTCAAACTGCTTATTGTGCGTAATTTGGACTGACACTGAGATGCATGTTGTTCTATAACTGGTGTGGCGCTGCCACTATTCTCTTGATTTCCACTTTGACATTAGACATTTCTTTGAGTGAAAGAGACGTTACATTTAGCATATATAATCACAGGTAACAAGCTAACCATCGCAAAGTGTTGTGCTAATGCTGGGAACAGGCACATTGTATCTTTATAGTTGTATCCATATGATGTGACAGCTTTAGGTTAATATTTCACCAGGTCCATAAAGTTATCCTACAGCTGATTGTGATACTGTACTGTCTGGATGGTAGCTACAGGACATGCTTTGAATTCATAAGATTTAATAATAAAGTGTTAGGGACAGATCAGATGGCCAGAGACTTGAGACTTGACTTAGACTCGTGGCAAAAGACTTGAGACTTGACTTGGACTCAAGCTCAAAGACTTGAGACTTGACTTGAACTTGCCCCTCAAAGACTTGAGACTTGACTTGAACTTGCCCCTCAAAGACTTGAGACTTGACTTGGACTTGCAAAAAATGACTTGTGAACATCTCTGCTATGAATACTCCACAACCAAATATAATCAAGAGCCTCTGTTCAAAACATTATCCATTCTTTTTAAATTTTTCTGTAGTCTTTTAACTTTATTTCACCAGTAAAAGTGATGGTGACATAGTATGAAAAAAAGGTAATTCCTGCCATCATTATCTGGAGTTTAATACACAATACAATATTTTAGGGTTAAACCCCCTTAAGGAGGTCCTGGACCAGCTCTCCGTTTAAAGGGTCCGAGCCTCTTCGCCTCTTCGCCTATGGGTATTACCCTACTAGGTCAAAGGACTATTTAAGCTGGTGGCGAGGAGACACGCCTAGCTTCTAACTGCCTTCTTCCGTACGTCTACCCTGCTTACTCTAGCACCTCACCCAACCGAATGGCCCCAGGGCCGGGTACCGCGCCAGTCACGCACGTTAACGGCAGCTCTCCTCTTAATGATCTGTGCACTTGGTAGTTGCTAGGTTTGGTTTTAGTGGCTCGTACAGTGAGCCCCAAGGGTCCGTTTCATTTCTGTGGCTAGAGCAACCTATTAGAACCTTTTTAGTTGGTAAACACACCTCCTGATACTTATTACCTAGGACGAGACATCAGGAATTCAATGTCCACATGGTCTTCTTTAACTTCAATAAGAGCTTTTATTGTAGGATTTAGCAAGGGAGAGTATACAGCATAGCATTCTTCAATATTGATTGTTCATACACTAAAAATGATTAATTTGATCTAAAATTCATAAAGTAAAAATTGTTTAAATATTCAAACCCCTGTTGAAAAGGCTTGGAGTCGGAATGATCGAATGTCCAGCTCTGTAGAGTGAGAGTGAGGAGGGGTACTGGCCGGTACGGTTCCTCCTGACCTGCCGTACTGCTGGTTCTTAGTTGAAACCCCCGACTTGATTCAAAAGTCCGCAAAGTCTCTATCCAAACAGTCACCACTGGCAGGGCGAACAAAAGAGTGATCCTTAATAATCAATTGATGTCCCACAGCCGGGTGGGGATGGTTAATCCTCCTCTTGGCCGGAGCTCCCGTTTCGGCTGTAGGATGTAAGATATTCCCTTTTTCCTATGTTGGCTCGTTTGTTGCTCTTTCTCTTGGGTTGAAAGTTTTGAGTTCAAAGTTGTTGCTCCGATGTGGTCGATCGATCAGCAAGTCTTGAACCCGAGAGCCGGCCAAGGACTGTCGTCTGAGGTCTAAAGTCTGAGGAATAACCCCGAACCACCCTGTGTTCTCCCTTTTTATCCTTTAAGAATGAGTGTGTGCTTATGCATATTGGTGTGTCTATGTGTATGCGCTACTCAGTGTACTGTTTATAATAGGTTTGTATATATCTCCTCCTCTAAGAATGAGTGTGAGTCACTCTCTTGTCCCTTGTGCAAACCCCGGCCTATGTACGGGCCTCCTCACTCACAGCAAGTATTTCAACATGTTTCAATATGTCTCAACAAGTCTCAACATCTTCCTTGTCACAGTCCTATCCTGATTAAACACATTATTTCATATTCAATTGCTTCTTTCCCATTGTTATCCTATCCTTTATCTATAATCAACTACTTCAATCTTGGTTACATAGTATATAATCATCTTTAAACACACTACTTTATAGTGAAATCACACTTATGCTTGCATAACTTTGTTATTATATGTGCATTACATTACGCATTATCTATTCCGTCGTCGGAGAGGCCCTAGTTTCCCTGATGTAGAGGCCAATAGCGGAAAGTCCCTTCCTTCCGACTGTGATGTAGAGGCCATCAGTGGAAAGTCCCTTACTTCCCACTGTTGGTGAGGGCGAGGGATCTCAACTTACTTGATACTGCATACACAATTTCAAATTACACCTGCCATCCAATAATGAATGAGACTTTGCCATTATAGGACTGATGGTCATAAATTGGCTCATTCATGTATCAAAATACATTGCTACATCTATTTTGATATGGACATCATCTTATAGATGTTGATACACATGTGATTTTACAAGTACCTAAATATATACAAAAAAATACACTGACTGGAGGATCAACAGCTGGGTCAAATCCTGCATCCCTTTTGGCTTTTTATGACCTCTCCAGCAAGGTTAGTGTTTATTTAGTCAATTAAGTACAAACATATAATATATATATAAGTATATAATACTTATATATAAGTATCAAATAATTAAATATCAGAAAAAAAATATTTAAATAAAAAATGTATATAGCTTGTGTGTAAATGTTTAAAAAACTGGCATGTCTCAGTCAATGTTGTAATTGATCAATGTAAGAGACTTTCACAATTATCAAACAGAAGAAAAAAGACATTAAGCATAAACATGTACAATGGGATAAACAAAATATACATATAAATGTACATTGTTTTAGAGATTATCTGCCCAGAAGATATAAAGCAGAATGTCTTTTTTTTTAATTGCTTTTAATCAGCCGTTGTTGACTGTTTGCCTGATTTTTCCTTCCTCCTCAGAGTTACCTGATCCAGGACAAAGAGGAAAAAACTGCTAATGTCGCGGCCAAACAGGCTCCTGGCAGCAAACCGGTATGTGTGTGTGTGTGTGTGTGTGTGTGTGTGCGTGTGTGCGTGCTTGCTTGCTTGCGTGCGTGCATCCGTGCGTTCAGGATGATCATATTGTGCTGAACATAGTTGACTCTTCTCTAAGGCCAGCAGTGAGCTGAGCCCAGATCCCAGCACAGAGGAAACCGGTGCAGAAAAGGAACAGGAGAAGAATGCCAAACCTAAACAGGTGAGACATTAGTAGATTTGACTGCCTCTGTCATGTTAACAAGCCAGTTCTGAATTTTTTACACCCACTAAGAAATCTCCAGGATTTCCATATACCCTCTTAAAAATGTGCAATGGTACGCAACAACATATTTTTGTGACAGAACTTTCACTTCAGATATTTGTATTCACAAATATGGGGTTGAGTAATGTGACAGCAAACTAAACTAACACTGCAGAACATGCAGAGAGACTTTTCTCATCTTTCATCTACCCGCTCCTCGCTGAGCGCAGTGCGTAGTGTGTGCGTAGCGACCGGGCCCAAATGCTCCGCCTACACTAATCACCGCACATTTAAGACAAATGTAAGTAGCCTATTTTATTTTTGTCCTTGTTGCTTTGGGGTCAACTTTTGTGATCCAGTCTTAGATCCCTGATGTGAAAGCCCCCTTACTGCTTTATATTCCATTATATTTTTGATATATATTGAATGTCATCTGTGTTTTCCTTCTCAAAGGATAAATAAAGGTATTCCCACCATAAATTGGTGCATAAAAGTGTATCAGAATGCAGGAAATTAGTCTTTGACGCTCAAAATAACCCTGGGGGAGGACACCCAGACCTCACACTTTGATATGCCCCCCCCCCCCCACAAGGCCCATTCTGAGCCAGGAAAAAAAAGTGGTACAGTATACCCACTACAATAATGAGACTGCTCAGAAGTACACACTGACTAGTAGATTGTCCTGCAAAAAGGCCCCTCATCGACCTGACCTTGGCTAAAATAAATCTCTATAACCAAACATGTGCACAATATTTCTGTCTGTTTCAGGAAAAAGGGGGAATATTCAGCGGGATGTTCAAGAAGTCTCTGAAACCAACAAAAGCTGCTCAAACTGACGAGGTGACGTAGCTGAACAAACAAAGTCTTATGCAACTTCATAAGGTCATATCAGTAGTATAATCCAGTGGCCTGATAATCATATTGAACCAGTTCATTTTTGTCTTTTAGGACCAACAGTGTCTACATGATAACCTATCGGGCAATAATGATAATATGTCTTTTTTTAACTGCAGCATTATTGCCTTGGAAGTTAATTGGGTGGGGGCTGAATCTTATATTGCTTTGAACCCTCCCCTACACTGAGAAGAACAATGCAACACCCCAACTCAACCCCTATTTCAAGCATAATGTGTTATGGAACAATCATTTTTACATACTGACTGTAATTAGCAATTACAAGTTGTGAAAAACATAAGAAATGGTGGTTTGTGTTTACTTTTTCCAGTTGGTCTCTATTTGTGAACCATGTGAACAAAACGGTTCACTCTTTAGAAATAATGTTTAATCCCTACTAACTATAAAGATCTAAGTCAACTGTTTCTCAAAACTGACTTTAAGCTTCTACTGGCTACTATAATGAAGAAACATGATATTTGTCCCCTGCATATGGTAACAGGCACTGTTATGGTCCTGGAAGCAGACAAAAGGCATTGCTTTTTTGTTTTTTTTTGCAAGAAAAATGACTTAAAATATAAATCTTCCTCAAGAAAAAACTAAAGAGTCGTCATTGCTCTTCCAAAACAATCAGACTGCCCTTCCTTTAACAAAAACTAAAAAGAGATTTTCTAGCATTACATATTTCTCTCTTGTATCCTGCACAAATTCTCATTGAAACTATTTTAGTCAAAGCATTCTCACAAGGTAGCCAGTAACTCAAACAAAGGAAAGGCTTTGACAGTGAGTTTTTTTCTTTTTCTTCACGTAGCCGGAGAAAGGAGGCCTTTTCAGTGGAATATTAAAGAAATCTCCCAAACTGTCTGAGGCCCCCCGACTGGAGGAGGTAAAACATTTACATGCTTAAAGGTGCTCTAAGTGATGTCACGCGTTTTTTAGGCTACAACATTTTTTGTCACATACAGCAAACATCGCCTCACTGTCCGCTAGCTGCCTGTCCCCTGAACACACTGTAAAAAATCTCGGCCTCTGTAGACAGCCCAGGCTCCACAAACGCCAACAAAAACAAACTGCGCCAACCTGCACCACCAAACATAACAAACAGAGTTCCAGACAATAACCGACAAGAAGGATTTGGGGGTGGGGGTTGGGGGGGTTAGTGCGCAGAAGGGAGGGGGAGGGGATGGGATGAGGAGGAGGGAGGGGCGAGCTAGCCTCCGTTTAGTTTGACAATACTTGGAACATCAACAAGAAGTGACGTCACCCAACATCGCTCAGAGCACCTTTAACTATCACTTTTAAAGCCTTGAATCTATGGACTGGTGAGTCTTCATCAGCAAACTGACAGAGCCTTCCCACGCACCCACTGAAACTACACAAGTCACCACCAACATCAAAACAAGTGTGAGCTCAAATATCTGCAGCTCCATAGAGGCAAGATAAGAAGGCTCCAAATTCTGAAATTCAACAGAATAAGTTGTCGGTTTGCTTTAACGTGTTTTCTGCTCTCTGTAGGGGAAAGGTGGTTTGTTCAGTGGACTCCTCAGAAATACTCCCCAAACAACTGGAGAGTTACAGCTTCTCAAACACAAGTGTAGCTTTCATGGAGGCACGCTGTAAACACTGTAAACACAAAAACAGCTGCTTTGTTGTGCTTAACCCGACTGTTGGAGTGGTTTTCATTCCATTTTAATTATGCACACAAAACAGCACATCATGAGACCCAGTATGCTTCAATGTTTTGTGTGTGAACATAGCTAGAGGGGTTATTTTGAGAGAATGGAAACTTGTGTCTCTCTTTATTTGAAGGAGAGTAGGTACTCCTCATCAACATTTATTTGCAAAATGTTACATTACATTGTTTTGTGATCGAAATCGAAATCAAATTTCAATTAATTCCACAGCCCTAACACACACTGAAATATTCTTGCTGCTTTCTGTTTCTGATTCTTTTTTAATTCTTGCTTCAGGCAATTCTATCGGCGCAGAAAGATCTCTCAGCCAGCAATGACAGTCTCTCTGAAGCTGCTAACACAAAGGTCCGTTGGGTTGAAAAAACACTCTCTGTGATCAGTGGAAATCTGGTTATTCACCTTGTGACCGGCATGTTCCCCTATTTTCTAACATTATAGACCAAAGGATGAATCGATGAATGGAGAACAGAATCGGCTGATTAATAAATTAGTAAAATAATCTTTATTTGCAGCCTTACTTGTGGCTCGCATCTAATGTGGTAATGAAATGTGCTACCTGTATGTAACAGTGGTACATGTAATGCCCTTCATTCTATCATTTCCCCTTTTTATAACCAGGTAATACAGCTCTTTTTTTCAAGAGAGACCTGGCGTATACAGTAGCATTACAAACAAACAGTGTTATAACAAATAATACAAACAACATGAACACACTAAAAGAACTGTCACACAACACAAAAGACTGTAGGCAGCATCCAGTTAAAATTCTTAGGTAGGTATGAGTTTCCAAAACTTTAAAACAATACATTTAGAAGCAAACACGTTGACGAAGAGTGCATCTTATCTCATTACTGACTGTAATTTCACTTCAATGCATTTCTGGACTTTTATTTTGTTTCTTTAGATCTCATATCTATTTTAATTGATTTTATTTCCTTTTTATTGTGTTTTTAGATGTCATTCTAATTGATTTCTCATCTTTATGCAAACCATCATTACTATTAATAAAAATACCTTACTTTTCTTTTTACACATACATGCAGTGTACCTGGGTTATGTTTGGTTATGTAGAAAGATATGCATATATACATATATTATCCATGTATGTATATTTGTATTGTATACATTTCATTTTTGTCTTTATTCCTTTTTTTTCTAAGGAGTTACCTGTCTTTCTGATTGTAGTTGCATGTGCTTTTTTAATGATCCATATGTTCTATGTCTGGAAGAGGGAATGTAAATATGAGTATAAATTAATAACTATGTCATCTGTGTTTCAGGAGAAAGGAGGTGCGTCCAGCGGATTATTCCAGAAGCCCTCCAGACGTGCAGACGGTCCTCCTACAGAGGAAGTAAGAAGTCTGTATTCAGTCCTCCCTTTGCATTAGCTGTAACAGATCACTGTTAGTGATGAAACCTCAAAGCTCTGTAGTGTGTAACAGGTTGTTTGTATCTTTTCTCTGGAAACACAGTCACATGTCGATGAGCTCTCAGGCAGCAGTGATGCTCTTAACACCAAGGTGAGTTTTTCATGCATCATTTAGAGACGGTCCTAAATCGTTTCACTTAATGAAAGAGCACTCATTTGTCTGAAAGTATGTTTTAGTCAAATAAGGAGGAATATTTAGTGTTATATTCAAGAAAAACTCCCAAACCTGCAGAAGCTGCTCAACGTGAGGAGGTAAAAGCATCATTTGTCCACCTGTTTCAACTGTTTTAATGCAATACAACTCTTTAACTTCAGATTCATATTTTCAACATTTGAGGGATGCTTGGAAGCCTTTTAATGATAATGTTTAAATTGTCCTGCCTCATTACCCATTTGGCTACCAGGATATCTGAAACTTTTCAAAATTTGGTGGAATTGTTTTATTTATTTTATTTTTTTTATTTAACCTTTATTTAACCAGGTAGGCCGTTAAGAAAAGGTTCTCATTTGCAACGGCGACCTGGCCAAGAAAAGCATAGGCGTGCAGGACAACATATAGTTTAACATTCAATACAATACAGGAATACAGAATACAAAAGGCTACATAAAGTGCAGATTAAGTGGGCATTACAAATACGTACGTAGTGAGGTGTAAGTAAGTCGATGGATATGCAATACATGAACAGAGAGTCTATATCACTGCTGAGATGGTGTAAAGAGTCGATGCAATGAGTCAATAAACAGTTAGTCTAGTGATCTAGTTAGTGAACTAGATCAGTTATAACATATTTATATATATATATGACAGTCTAGATAAATGTTAAAGTGTAGTAAAGGGTCAATATACAGTTAGTTGCCGTCTATTAAGTGAGGTAGATCAGTAATAACACAGCAGTAATATAAATGCTGAATGTAGAGAAGAGACTGTACAGTTAGTGCAAATGGTGGTCTAGGTAGTGCTGTAGATCAGTAATAATACAATATGCATGAATAGACAGTCTATATAAATGCTGAGATGTAGTAAATAGTCAATGTACAGTTAGTGCAAAGTGTGGTCTAAGTAGTGATGAAGATCAGTAATATCACAGTATACAAGAATAGACAGACTACATAAATGCTGAAATGTAGTGAACAGTTAGTGCAGATTGTGGACTAGATAGCGAATTAGATCAGTAGATGTGCAAAAAGTGTGTGACAACAAAGGTGGGAAGAAATAACGGTTGAGCATACTAGGGCAGGTGAATAGTGCAAATTAGCGTATAGCAATGCAGGTGAAGATGTGCGTTTGTGCAACTATGCAGTGGGGCATGACAGAGACAACGGGGTAAAGGTGTGCAAAAACAGTGGATGAAAGACGGGGAACAGTTAGCACGTACAGTGATCGGACAGGAGCACAGACAGACGTGCTTTGAAGGCAGTTAGTGGGATAAGGGTTTTGAGTTTCAGGGTTTTTTGTAGTTCATTCCAGTCATTTGCAGCTGAGAACTGGAAGGAGTGGCGGCCAAAGGAGGTGTGGGCTTTTGGGGTGACCAAGGAGATGTAACTGCTTGAGCGTAGGCTGTGGGAATATTGGGGATAATAATGAGGAATTAGTTGTTGGTGCAGATTCAGTGTTAGTTTTAAGAGAGTTCTTGACATAGTACATATTTGAATGTTTTGACTATTTTCACATGGAAATCTGGCAAATGTATCCCAGGATTGTCGATTATGTGCATGCTAATGCAAAACCATGCTTAGATCTTCATAAAAGTGTTTTCTATCACTCCTTCCTACTGATAACAAGTAACACCTTCTGATACAAACTGTGATTTATTATAATTAACAGTATACAGTAAAGTTTTTACCAGGAATATTTTGTAAAATGGTAAATTACCAGTGACCTTTGTATCATTTATGTTAAATTAAATGTTCATGTAGTATTCCCAGATAACATTAGTTTGCTACCACCCTTTTTCAGATCGAGTCTCCTGACAGTGATCTTTCAACCACCACCGAGAATTTACCTGAGAACAAACAGGTTAAAATACTTAAAATCAAATGTGATTGATGACTTTTCGACAAAACAACATTTAGATGTGTACTAAATACTCTTTTTTTTTTTTTTTTTACTTGTGTATTTCATCAGGAGAAAGGTGGAGGGCTGTTCAGCAGACTCCTCAAAAAGACTCCCAAAGCATCGGGAGAAAGCACAGAGTCACCGGTGAATCAGTGTTTCCTGGATGAGCAATGAGTTTCTGAACCTGCGACACAATTTCACCCGTTTCAAAAAAACAAAACTCAAATTGTGTGTTTCAGGAACGAGAAGCTCCGAAAAAGCTGTCGGTCAGCAATGACAGCCTGTCTGAGAATAACACCACGAAGGTGAGCAGAATAATGCAACAACAGCTTGTCGATGAAATGCCTTCAGAGGGAGCGTTCACCGACACCAATTTATGTTTTAGGAGAAAAATATTTTTTGGAACATTTTTAAGAAGCCACTGAAACCAGTAGAGGGCGCTGCAGCAGACAAGGTGCTGTGATTTGATTTATTTGATTAATTTAGTAAGTAAATGTCCTTTTTGCAGACGATGGAGTGGATATTTATTTTGTACTGTTTTCTGGGTTGAATTCAGGAGCTGGAGGTGAACAGAGAAATACGGTTATCTGGGAGCTGTGAGAATCTGTCTGACACCACGGTCCCAAAGGTACTTAAGATTTTCTAAAATAACCCTCTTTCTGTTTCACTGTGGAACTGAAACCAGATCTCAGACATCAGATTTATTTTTGTGTTTGCCTGGTCATTAGCCCTGTTGTGCATGTGTATTCAAGGGCTTAAATGTCGGGGGGAGTGGGGGTCAGGACCGCCCCCCATCTAAGGGTTGTCCCCCCCCCTAGAAATATCATTAAAACAATGCTGTGTATTGTAAATAACATAATGATGTACCTTAAAATATCAGTGTAAGCAGTAAAACAATACAAACCCCCAAAAAAGCTTTTTAAGTTTAGAAACATTTTGAGTCCCCCCTCCCTTGCCTCACAGTGGTTTGGTCCACTGCCTGCCGTACATCAGGATCTGCACTAGACTCACAGTCACATCGGTAGTGACAGGAGTGTAGTAAGTAGGCGGTTCAAGGCTGTTTTATTCACATTAAACATCAGATGAAGTTTTTCTTCATGATGCTGAGTAATTAATGAATTAGTCATGACAAAAAAGTTCGCTGTGTTAGTGTATTGTAATGTAACGTTACCTAGCTTATAGCTGTTGGATAGAAATGCACCCACTACAACTAACGTTACCACGGCGATAAGCCTAACGTTATGTGTGTGAACTGATATTAGGGTTAATATTGAAGATCTACAGTTGTGTTTTGCTCAACATGAAGTTAAGTGGCTGATCAGTTAAATATATATCCTCTGTCCCAGAAGAAACCTAATATTTATGTGGAGGACGCAAGATCATTTTAGAATTATAATATGACCCCGTGGTGAACTACAAACCTAACTCATATTTAGACATCTGACGTTAAAGATTTGTGTTGTTGTTAAAAATGACAGAGAAAAGAAAAACAGACATAAGATCCTTTTTCAGTAGGCCTACACCAAAACGCCAAGTAAGTACAAGAAGTCCTCATATCAAGACAATTTGGTAACATCTTTATAAGAATGGGTGCTTATGGAAATACTAACGTCACTATGTCACAGGCAAAGGAGACAGAAAGACCTGAGGAACAGGGAGACCAGGGACAGTCAGGTGGAGAGTCTCAGGGAGACCAGGGACAGTCAGGTGGAGAGTCTCAGGTAAGTGTGTTGAGCTCAGTTCATATTTTTGGAGGTGTGTGTCTGTCAGGGTGAGCAGATGAGCTTTACCAGTGGCTCACTCATTTACATTATGATCAGCTGATACAACAGTTTTGTATTTCTTTTATATGGGGACACTTTTTCAAAATAAGTCATTATGTTTTAAGGTATTTTTGTGGCTTGATTGTAAACAACTTAAACATAAATACATGGTTTTAAAGAAGAATATTTTGGTCAATTTAGTCAGCTTTTTCATTGAATCAAGAGAAACACTGAAAAGAAGTATAATGGTACAGTCTCCATGCTACACTAATGATAGTATTTAGGCTTTCCTCTGTGTACACATGTCCTCTACAAGTATAGTTAGCTGTATTATTTGTGTCCCCTTCAAAAATTGTTTATTGTCCCCCCCCTACTGTTAGATCAGATTTACGCCCATGTGTTTATTCAAACCTGCATGTAATCAAATAATCTTTGTTAGTAGTGCTTTTAGTAACAAAGTGCTTCACACAACACACCAAAATAATAATAATAATAATAATAAATTAATGTTATAAATGAATTTGGCCCAGATTTATTTAATACCACAGAAATTCATAAAACCAGTGTGTGCAAAGTCTGATTTACTGTGATCCTGGAAGCAGGTGTAGCTTTTGACTTTTGATTCTGTTTAATTTTTCTTTTGTTTCCTTTGAAAAATCGGTGTTGTAGGAGAAACAAGGCGGCCTGGCGGGCATCTTTAAAAGATCACCCAGTATTGACAACCTGTTTGATGAGGTGAGTGTCCATCCCGTGCAAACACTCACAGCAGCATCCTCCCCGCTAAGGAGACATCATTGTTACACATGACAACAACGTTACGTTGACAAAAATAAAGGTTCAAGACACTAACTAATACAAAAATGTATGGTGTGCTGAAATGAAACCAGTGGTGGGATGTAACGCAGTACATTTACTCAAGTAAAATGTTGAGTTAATTGTACTTATTTCCATTTTCTGTTGCTTTCTACTTCTACTCCACTACATTTCAGAGGGAAATATTGCACTTTTTACTCCACTACATTAATCTGACAGCTGTAAGCACTTTTCAGGTCAGGATTTTACATGTAAAGCACATGATCAGTTTAAAAATGATTATGCATTCTTATAAATGAAACAACATCTACAACAGTGTATCGAGTACTTAAAAGTACAACCGACAATCTGACTGGGATCATTTTGCAATGCATATTTCTTACTTTTGATACTTGCAAGTAAAGTAAGTCAGAGTTTTGAAGTTAGATTTTGATTGCAGGACTCAACAGAGTACTTTTACACTAGTTAAAGATTTAGATTAAAATATCTCAATACTTCTTCCACCACTGCTGAAAGGTAGAATATAAATTGACTGTATGCTCTGAAACATGATTGGCAATAATGTAAAGTGCAGTTTTAGGCACCTGGCTAAACCATGAACACCCTGTTCAGTGTTCAGTCTTTACGCCTCCTTTAGCACTCTTCACAAGCCAATCCAGAGAAGATTACTAGCCAAAATGTCCAAAATGAAACTGTAGTGTCCGTTTGAAACACTTTTTTATCTTTAGAATAAAAAACTTTGCACTGATTTGCATTTTCACTCATCAGGAGCAGTGGTGGAATATAACTAAGTACATTTACTCAAGTACTGTACTTAAGTACAAATGTTGAGGTACTTTTTGAGCTATTTTTACAGTATGGTATTAGTACTTTTACTTAAGTAAAGGATCTGAATCCTTCTTCCACCACTGATCAGGAGAAAGGCGGGCTGTTCAGCGGACTAAAGAAAACACCCAAAGCGTCCAGAGACGAGACCGTTGCAGAGGTGAGTCTGTCACTCGTTACACTGTCTGTGGTGACTGTTATTGTACTTATTTATAAAACCGTCCATTTCTCTTTTTTGCAGGACAAAGATGACCAGAATGAGCTGTCAGCAAGTAATGACAGTCTGTTTGACAACAGCAACACCAAGGTACTGAGAAATGTTGGTTTTTGAACCAAAAAAAGAACATCAGCACTATAAAATAGAAACAAATGCAACATGCAGTTTCTCATCTACATTTAAAAAAAAAAAAAAAAGAATATTTTAAACTCGTATAGTTTACGTTTATTTATTTTTGATTCAACCTACGCCTAAAGTCCTTGCAAGTCCTGCATTGAAAATGTTACTTAAATAAAAGTATGTAAAGTATCATCAGGAAAATGTACTTAAAGTATTAAAAGTAAAAGTGCTCAATGCAGACAATCCCATTTTAGAAACTGGAAACGATCCAAACAGTTGTGTGTTTAATGGTCTAATCATTTCAGCTGGACTCGTAGGCCGTTATATTGTTTGCTAGTTTCATTTATAATCTACATGTGTTTCGTGTGCAAAAATCTTAATTTGTAAAGTTACTAGTCACTAAAGATGTCAGATTAATGTAGTGGAGTAAAAAGTACAATATTCAGAGTATTTATTGGAAGGATAAACCCCTTGAGATGAATCATCTCATTTTCTAGAGGGTCCTTAAGACAAATAAACAGAAAAAACAAAACACAAAATACATAGACACATACACCCAGCACTCCCAAGCCTAACTACTCCAACATCAACTGACTCCCCACATATACAATACTAAAAATAAGAATAAATAATAAATATTTACAAGTAAATACACAATAAGTGTAGGAAAATAATGTTTCTCTCTGAAATGTAGCGGAGTAGAAGTAGAAAGTGGCAGGAAAGAAAAGACTCAAGCAAGTACCTCAACATTTGTACTTGAGTAAATGTACTTAGTTACATTCCACTACTGACTTTAATGTTTACTATGACACATCACAGATACGCCTGATGTAGTTTTGACTTACACAGACTGTGTCTGTGTTGAATGTTTTCAGGAGAAAAGTATTTTCAGTGGCATGTTTAAGAAGACTCATAAACCAGCAGATGGGACTACAACAGATGAGGTACATGAATGGCCCTTTGACATAAAGTTATTATTATATCACACCATTTCTCTGGACTTTGTATTGGAGTTTTATTTTCTGTTTTCTGTGTTTAGGAATCAAACGAGGATAAGAAGTTATCTGCCAGCTGGGAAAATCTGTTAGAAGCAAACACATACAAGGTACAAATGTTGTCCGACAATCACAATCTCAGCCTGTTGTTCTTTGTTCTGCTGTTGGTACAGTAATTATTTTAATATTAACGTGTGAATGTTTCTTATGTTTCAGGAGAAGACTGGAGGACTGGCAGGGATCTTCAAGAGGTCTTACAAACCAGCTCCGCGCTCGATCGCTAATGAGGTGACCAAATCCATGATGTGTGTGGTTACCCGCTGTTTAGTAGTCTGTAAAAGCTCTTGCAAAAATTACCTTCAACAAGTTTAAACCAACCAGATTGCTTTCTGTTTTCCAGGATCCTCTCAGTGACACATTGGCGTTGTCCGCCAGCTGCGGCAGCCTCGCAGAAACTGCCGAGGTGAGAGCTACTCCAAGTCTGTGGATGCACTCGGCAACTTGCTGAGCAACTCTAAAAGTACTTTCATGAACATATTTTTGGTCAGCAAACATCTGAATACTTTTTAAGATGATGATCCCACTCAGAAACGCAATGCCACAAGGCCAAAAACATCAAATCTAGAGAAAGAAAGGCTCTGCACACCAACGTCCAATGACATATTTAAGCTAAGCTTTCTTCTTTAATGTGGACAACTATTTAACAAAAGGGAATCCCAGAGCATTTGACCCAAGTGTGCAGAGCCTTCCTTTCTCAATATCTTCTGCCAGCAAAGATTTAAAATTGATTTTAAATGCCATTATTTACAGTTTTATATTTACATCTGAGTAGGTGTTGGGCCCTGTGTTCATCTTTCCTGTTTATTAGAGGGTTTCCCAACAACCTCACCCAAAAGTTTCGGTGATAATAACATTTTAAAGTAAGTGAATTCATTTTCTGTTTTTTATTTTATTTTAAAGGATAATCTTTCAGCAGTTGGTGAATTGTCGAATAGTAACGATAGTCTTTCTGAAGCTAGAAGCACCACGAAGGTGAGTCTTGATGTAGCGTTATTAATTATTGTGTTGGATTGTATCAGCATATTTCGCCTTTTTTAAATGAATGTTTTATTTTTCTAACAGAAGAAAAAAGGAGGGTTGGCTGAAATGTTCAGGAGGACGCCCAAAACAGAACAACAGGTACAATGTTGTCAGCACAGAAAGGCATGAAATGTATTTTTACATACACTCGTATAGAATCAGTAGTAGATGGGACAATAGTAGTAACAGTTATCATTGTGGTAGTAGTCGCGCATAGCCAGACCTTTCTCCACAGCGCTGTGTCAGTTGCTGGAGTATGGTCTGGCTACACCGGCTTATTATTCTGGGATATGGAGGAAAAAAAACACTGGGTTCTTTGTTGAATTCTTTGGACCAATCACAATTGTCCTGGGCGGCGCTAAGCCCCAGATGCAGCAACGGTGCCCTTCATAGCAAATCATAGTGGAGATAGAGGAAGGCACGCGCCAGATGTCAGGCTTTATCCCAGCACTGTACATCCGCTAAGCCAGACTATAGTGGTAGTAACCTAAAGATAAGTAGGGTTAATCAGGAATACAGTTTTGATTTAGATACATTTCCAATCTGTACATTTGAGATTGAGCCAATGAAGTCAAAACTAGATCTGGGCAATGTGGAAAAACTCAAATATCATGATATTCTTGACCAAATACATCAATGGCGATATTGTAGGGTTGACTATTGGTATTTCACAAAATATTTACACAATAAGAGTTTTGATAAATAATCACCAGTATTCTAAGTATTCTAATCTAATGACTAAGTGGGTAAAGGCAAATAATAAAACAGCTAGAACAGTCTGGTAAATTCAGAAAATGACATCACTTTACTGTAATGCAACCTTTAAAACCAGGAAAGGACAACACTTGTGTCATATTACGATATCTAAAATTTAAGATGATATATAGCCTCATATATCGATGCCGATAGAATATTGATATATTGCCTAGCCCTACAAAAAACTATTTAAAATGCTAACAATATGTATTAACACAAAGAGTTAGCATTGCGAGACGATCCACTCCTGGATAATGTGTCTGTGCAGCTGTTCAGCATTTATCTCTGTCTTCTTTTGCAGGAAAGCGAGGACATGGAGGCACCGGAAAGAGGCAGCAAGAAAAGACGAGTGAGTTGTTGTTCGCTTTAAAGAAACATCCAGAGACGTGACGGAGAGTCGCACGAGCAAGAACCAAAGTGTATTTCAACAGCTGTACCACTCGGTGGTTTATCTTAATACGGTTTACAACACTTCAACGGTGACAGGAGCTGAACTTTGTGACCATTCTTCTCTTGCTTCTCCAGTTTGAGCTCTTAACTTTGATGTTAAAGCACTTTTCTCTTTGACAACCTCATCTTTTCTTGTTTTGTTTCTCAGGTTGTGTCATTCCGAGTCAAGAAAACTCTTCCCAAAATACAGAAGCTTGATCTACCTTCACAGGTATGTACTCATCTCCTCTAGTTGTTCCACAGTTACAACTCACTTTGCTGTTTTGCACCCTGCTCCTGCTCTTTAACTATGTTACCACAGAGAGATCTAAAACTTAGTACACATATGGATGTTAACACTGAGAAATAAACTAAAGTCTTAAGGATCAGTCCAAGAGGTTATAAGAAGTTGAAGAAGTATTAGAAGATTGGGTAATTTCTTTTGTTCTATCTCTAAACATGCTCCGTCCTCCTTTTACATTCGTATTTCCTTTAATTGTTTACTGGTTTTATTAATAATGTGTTAAAGTTCTTTTTAATGACAGGTATTGTTGTTTTCTTCCTCCACAGAGTTCAGACAAGATGCCTCTTATTGAGGAGGCTGTAGAGCTGCAGGAGCTGAACCGAGCACATGTTAGCATAATGATATTATAAAGTAGATATACGGAAGAAAAAAAAGGTTGAGTAGGGTTCACAAATGTCCAATGCAAAGAATCCAACCAAGCATCTATTTTTGTGAACGGTAGCCAGTTTGTCATGCTGCTTTGAAATCAACTGAAAAAGGAAATTCAGTCTTTGGTTGACAAAATTAAATCTGCCACATGAACACATTAATTTACTCTAAATAAAACTGGAACAAGAGTGTCTGAAGATTCAGAAACACACACGCCGATTGTAACCTTCCAAACTAAAGACAAGAGTCAGATGTTGGGGTTTTTCACCAGTGGGAGAAAGACTTAACAGACATACAGAGAGAATGGTAGTGACCACAGTTTCAGATACCAACCCTTTAAAGTGAATATTGTGTCACAGAGTTGTGTTGTTGTGTTTGTTTTCCAGGAGAGCACAGTAGAGGTCCAGACTTTGGAGATGGCAGCTTACCCTACTGAAGACAACCCTCTGGAATCTGAGGTCGGTTTGTTTGGGCCGCTTTCACACACGCTGTGGTTCATTTGTTCCTTTGGCAGTACACAGAGAACGTTAACAGTTCAATGCATCTCAGTTTTAAATGCTTCTGAAAAACCCTGTACTCACATGCTGATATGCATACAGTACATGTTTCCATTCCAAAGGCTTTCGATAAAAGATATACAGTACATCTACATCGATAAATGTCTCTGTTTTCAGGAAAATGATGATTTGATGGAGTGGTGGAGCACAGTCAAAGGTCAGTATGATTGTCCATCCACACACACACACACACACACACACACACACAAAAAGAATGTTTCTTTTAATGTAAAAGAAATCAGCACTAACAACCAGTATTAATTGTTTTAATTCTGCTGCCGGTTTCCAGGATGGGCAGAGTGGAACGAGACATCTAATTTCCACGAGGATGATGGGCAAATGTAAGCGTAGTTTCTTAATTTTAGCCACAAGATGTTATTTTGGCACTCCGGGGATATTTTTGGGTATTGTTTTATTTCTATTTCCTTATCCAGGATGTCCATCAGATCTGTAGCAAGCCCCCTCACTTAAACCAGGAAGCTCGACTCATAATAGGCAAGAGTCAATTTTAGCAAAAACTTAATTTTTTTAAACTGACCTAAATTATCTAACCTATTTAAGTTAATCCATCCAACAATTTTGTGCTGCTTATCCAGGTCCAGCTTCTGGTAATATCATTAATTATATTAGCAGTAATTATTGTTATAAACTGCGGAGAAGCACTGAAAATGAATGTGATTTGATAATAAATAATTATAGGCCAAATCGTGCCTATTGGTTTTCCATCATACGTTCATCTTTTAAGCCAATATGATCGTGAAATAGCCAGGTATTAAATTGCGTTGTGTGTGATATATAAAAAATATTTTAAAAGTCCATGTTTTGCCTTGTCCACCTGCAGATTTCACTTGGGACACATGCGCGTAGGAAATTGCTACTTCTTAGGCCTACAAGCATGTAACTTTAAACTTACCAAATACACCATCTGGTTTCAAGCCTTCACAGCTCTCGTGTGTCTCCGCAGGTCGATGGAGCAGGCAGCTGACCGTGTCTACATGGCAGCCTGTCTCTTTGTGCGTCTTTTCAACAAGCGGGGGGCGTCCTTACAGCGTGGCATCCTGGAGCTGTTGGCTCTGGCCGACGCTGCCGATGATTTCCACAAAAAGACGGTGAAAGCTGCTGTGGGTGGAGGGGTGGCCAGTGTTGCTGGCAGCCTGACAACAATCACAGGGCTCATTCTGGCGCCTTTCACCTTTGGCGCCTCCATTATTGTCACGGCGGTGGGGATCAGTGTGGCGACGGCGGGCAGCATCACCTCAGCAACAGCCAACATCACAGATACAGTTCACTCTAACATGGACCGTAAGAAGCTGGAGAAGATGATCCAGGGCTACCAGGAGGAGATCAGCGACATCAGGGAGTGTTTGGAGTTTGTGCAGGTGAGAAAATGTTAGAGTTTGTACTTAAATAATAATAAGACACAACGTGCCCAACTCACAATTAACCAGCACAACCTGCAACCAGCACAACAAATACATCCCAACAGGGGGAGCCACAGCCTTTCCAGACACAGTCAGAGTCTCACATGTAGGATACTAAACTAAAACATAGTATTTACTTTTTTTTACATGATCTCTTTCTTTGTTTACCCACATTAATTGCTAACATTAATTTAGGTTAGTGTTAGTTGTTGGCACTTGACCCTATACAACGTTCATAGCAACAAAAATGAATAACGGGGGATACAGTTAGTAAAGAAAGATAAATAAATAATGAGGCATGGTTTACTTCATAGGGAGTGTATTTGTGTTATTACATTATCTCGGTCACATGACGGTGATATAAAACCAAAAGGTGTATCCTGGAATTAGTTATTAATATATAAATAAATATTTTTTAATTTGACTGAAAGAGACAATTATATTGTTAGTCGCAATTATTTCTGAGACAATTAATTGTAGCAACATTTCGAATTGTTAGAGCTCTAATTGTATTCACTTCATAACAAACAAGCAAATGAAATGTACTCATTCATCCCGTAGGGAATGAGAAAAATAGGACGTGTATCTAGTACGCCTCCCTTTGGAGAAGGATTCTGTCCCCCCCTCTCTCTCTCTCTCTGTCTCTCTCTCTCTCTCTCTCTCTCTCTCTCTCTCTCTCTCTCTCCGTGCCATCTTCAGTGTCTCAGTGACCCTGTAGTGTAGTTTCACTTGGCCTTATCAGTTTCTTAGCACTTACTTCAGCAGGAGAAGAGCTTGGTTAACTTTGCAGGAAGATAGTTAAGTTAGCTCGTAAATTAATTTGTATTTGACATCATCATCTTACCCATCACCACTTAACCAAAGCAGCTGATACCAGTATGGAAATGATACTTGCCTCTGCCTCTTCATACGGGAATAGAGATACACTGACACAGCATGGCAACAGCATGTCGTGTTGCAGTGTCTTGGCTTGGCTTTCCGCGATCTCAATTCACACTATTTCCCAGAAATTCTCAATAAAATCTGGTCCCTTCTTAGAAAAATGACTATACTAAAATGACTTATAATCTGACCTAAATTACCATTGATAGTAATGGAATAGATCAGCTTTGCACCTGCAACGGTTTATTCTATGTCAAAATGATTCTCTATGGTTGGCAGTGTTTTTTTTTCACCTTTATATTTAAAAGGGTCAGAATATTAAAATGTAGATTATTTTATCCTCAGTTTGTTTTAATTTAAAAAACGTAATTGATGGAAAAAGACATAGATAGATATAATAGCAAGAAGTCATAAAAGTTTTAAAATTACTGGAAAATGTTCAACCGGCGTGTATCAACGCATTATGTTATATATTAACAACGTGTTATGTAATAAAACGTTAAAATGTAATGAATTGCAGTGCAAGTCAGGCTACAGCGTAGGGTCTATATCTACGTGAAGCTACATGTACCTCCCGCGTAGATTTAAGGCAGAACCATAAATCAGGACTTAGTAGTACCTCTACAAATGTATTTATTAATAAAAGATATCTCCTTTCTGACTGCTACCCTACTTTTTTGTCTCTGTGGCTCTTGTAGGCAGGTATGGACACCCTGCAGGAGTGGGACTTTGAGAAATACTCAAAGAGCGTCGCCGAAAAGGCTCTGAACCACAACCTCCGGCATGTGATGAAGGAGGGCGGCATGGCCGGAAAAGCCCTGTTGATCAACACAAACAAACTGGTCAGCACTGTGCAGGTTTTAGGCGCTGCAGGCGGTGTTGCCAAAGCCGCCCAGGCCATCAGCGTCACCACAGGGGTAATGTCAGCGCTCTTCCTGGCTCTGGATATTTTCTTCCTCGCCAAAGACTCCCACCAGCTCCGCAAGGGCGCCAAGACCAAGTTCGCCACCAAGATCAGGGAGGTGTGTAAAGAACTCCAGGACGGCCTCCTGGAGCTGAACAAGGTGAAGACGCAGCTGCAGAAGACCATGGATGGCATCGAGGTGGAGGTGGAGGAGGAGGTGGAGGTGGAGGTGGAGGAGGATGAGGAGGTGGAGGAGGAAGTCGACGACGATCCCAGGAAGCTGGCTGAGCTGGAGCAGGAACTGGACCTACTGGAGGAGCAACTGGACAGGAAGGTTGAGGAGGAGCAGAAGAGTAAAGATATGGGGAAGGAACATTTGAAAAGTAAGAAGAAAGAGAAGAGCGTGAAGGAAAAAGAAGAGCCAGAGGAAAATAAGGACCAAGATGAGATGGCAGATAAGGATGCCAAGACAGAGGGAAAGAAGAAAATTAAGAAGGGAAAAGGTGAGGGAGAAAGCAAGATTGAGTCAAAATTAGAGAAGATTTCTGAAGAGGAAAAGGAGCAGAACAACAAGACTGTCAAAGCAGCCAAAGAGGATGTTTTAAAAGAACAATCTCAGATAGGAAAGAAGGACAAAGAAACTGAGAACCGCAAGCAAGACCAGGCAAAAGAAGACAATTGTACAAATAAAATGACCGACGAGAAGGAGAAAGAGAAAAAGAAAACTGGAAAAGAACTATGTCAGGAAACGGCGACGGGAAGAGAGGATTGGGAAAGAGAGTGGCGGAGCAGCAGGGAGGAACCTGACCTAAAGAGTCTCCGCAGGGGAAGAACAGCTCGGCGTGATGACCACAGGGAGAGGGGAGGGGAGGAACAGGAGAGTAGGCGCGAGAGGAGGAAGTTTGAGAGAGCAGGGGGTGAGGAGGAGGAGGAGAGGGGGAAGAGGAAAGAGGATAAGGAGCGGAGAGGAAGTGACGGAGGCAGAGAGCAGGAACACGGCCACCGAGATGGTCTGTATATTTAATTTTATTTAAGTTATTTGTGGCACTTTTATTTTTTTGGGCATTTTGGCCTTTATTAGTCTATATCCACGACGTTAAACTTCCGGGATTGTTCAGGTGCCGCCGGAAATTCCGCCAGATGTCTTTCATTGTTCCTCAGATCTCTGCAGGGTAAATCCAGACTAGCTAGACTATCTGTCCAATCTGAGTTCCCAACTCACATACACATGTTCCACCGAGACAAGTTCCTTCCTGAAGCTGTTTTACAAAGGCGCCGTTGCTCCGTGTGACGCTTAGCGGCGCCCAAGACAATTGTGATTGGTTTAAAGAAATGCCAATAAACCAGAGCACGTTTTTCTCCCATCCCAGAATGCTGTGTGGACTAGCCAGACCCTCCTCAGCAGTGCCGTAGATGAAGGTCTGGCAATGCAAGACTAGGCCTTTATTTGACAGGACAGCTTAGAGAGAGTGGAATGACATGTAGCAAAGGGCTGCAGGTTGGAACCAAACCCGCGGCCACTGCGTCAAGGACTGAGCACCTTTATATGGGCGCGCGCTCCACCAGGTGAGCTATCCAGTATATAGCCTGAGTCTTTATAGCCAGCATAGTCATCAATAAAATAGAACTACTGAGCAAGGTGCATGGGTAGCAGCAGCTCGCCTACACAGGGAAACACAGGAAAAGTGCATATCAGCCTTACAAAGTCAACATAATGTAATGTGAAACAACCATCGTCAACATCAACATCAACATCAACATCCATTACGTCACCAACCCCTTTGTCAACGTCTCTGACGTCCTCAACACAAAGTCAACAGACTAGAATATAAACAACCAAACAAGAAATAAAGTAGCCACCGAGTTCAAGTTTGACCAATCGGACCTGAGAGGAAATGATGTTTATTGATGTTGTGATAAACCTAACACTTTCAAATATATACTTAAAACTAGGGCTGTCAGCGTTAACGCGCTAATCGCGATGCGATTAAGGGCCGGCGCGACGCAATTCATTTTTTTTAATCGCATGCCGGCATTTATTAATTTATTTTACACTTCACTCGGCTTTGCGTCGTGCCTAACAGGCTACTATTTAGACCCTTTGCAGCACCGTTACTTATCATCAAGCTGCCACTTCCTCGTAACACATCCTGCTGCTGCAGGCTGCAGGCATGATGGAGAAACACAGCAGCAATAACTCTGAATGGAGCTTTTTATTTTCCAAAACTCCCGGGCGGCTCATAGACAAGTCGAAAGCCATATGCACGTTGTGTAAAGCCAAATTAAAATATCACCGAAGCACGTCAAGCTTGAGCTACCACCTACAGAGCTAAGCATATAGTTCAGTTAACGTGATGCTACCCGCTAGCGGGCTAAACGGGTGGCAACTATCTGCAGACCTGTCAGCATCGTAGAGGACTCGGGTCTTAAAGACGTACTACGGTTGACCTGTCTCGTTGTCATCGAGGGGGACAGTAGTTTTCACGGACACACAGCCTGTATGACACGGAGAAAGCAGCCCAACTAGAACTGCTGCAAGGTGCTGCAAACGCTGTCTCATTAACCGGTGATCACTGGACGTCAGTGAGTAATCAACATTATTTAGGAGTTACTAAACACTATATTGACTCTAGTAAGGATAGGGACCTTTTAGTTTTTTTAGTTAGATACTTGGAGGAATTGTGCAATAATGACAGATTCACACATTTTTCTTTTGTTTACAGTAAATAAATAATTACAAATCTTAAAATCAAGTTCATAAAGTAACTTTCTTTGCATTCATTTGATTCCCAATCACGATACACTGGTAAGAATTGCTTTCCATTGTTAATATGTACTTAAAAACTGTTCTGAAATGCAAAATAATAGAATTTTAATCATGTGATAAAATAGGCGATTAATCGCGATTAACTATAGACATTCAGCGATTAATCGCGATTACATTTTTTAATCGTTTGACAGCCCTACTTAAAACCTTAACTTGTGTTACAGAAACATGTATTTCTACATGGTAGTTCTGGTGTTTCAGGGTAAAACTACACTTTTTTTAAGACTTTCTTTTAGACATACTGTGTGTGCATTGTGTTTTTATTTCACTGAAAAGAGCATTATGAGTGTGCAGTTGTTATATTTCATATATAAATTACTGCAACGTAGGAAAGCTTTTTGCACACCTCTTTTGTCGGGCAGGTGCGTAGGATGTGACCAAAAGTAGCAGATCAGGAGCTTAGAAAGAGTCCCATTACAAAGCAATCATTTATTTAGAAAACACAACGTTTCGGTCTTAGACCTTCATCAGGTAAAAATATATAAATATATAAATTACTAAAACTTGCCCTGGGAACTGTACCCGAATGAATATTAATTACCCTATATGTAATTAAATCATCTCATTTTTGTTTTTCTTCACATCACCCGTTACAGACATTTTTCACTCAGTGCCCTTCAGGCGTTGCCTTCTTTGTGTCAAGTTTAATGTATTTTATGTCACGTCTTGATGTTTCTGGAATATTGTGCAATGGTTCACTTTGTTTATATTCATCACTGGTGTCTTGGTTAAATATTATTTTCCATGGAACTGGTTTCTTATTGAACAAATAAATTATAAGAGTTATTAAATTGTGATGCTATTTTGCTTTTTAATCTTGAATGACACCTTTCTTTTCTTTTCTACCATTCACTCGACCCTATAAAGAAGTAATTTGTGTCTGGAATGGATGACAAATTTAAACCAACCATTTGGACTTTTAATTACTTAGTTATTGCTGGTTACTAAAGTAAAGTGTCTAAATACTCTCTGAAAAGACGAAGTAGTCACACAGTAGTAAAATGTGCACATACTGTATTGTACAGGATGAAGTATAAATGTATGGAGCCCATTTTACAAATCATAAGGCTTTCAAAAATGTAAGAATAGAGAACTAAAGTAATAACTCAATAATGGACATAACCTTCCGGCTGTTATTCTACTTGATTAGTTTAAAGTGCTGGAGGAGCTGCTGGGGTTTATTGGAGTCACCAAAAGAAGAAATATAAGCTGTCGATCAAACAAAACTCGCTCAACAACACCTGTGTGGGTTTACAATCATGGTTGTGTGAGCTTCACTGCCAACATAAATCATGTCATCATGCAGTTTGGGAGGCATGTTCAGGGCTTCTCATTAAGTTTGGTTTCCCGCAAAAACTCCCATTAAGTCACATTTCCCACAAAAAAGTCCCCGATTCTTGATACTAATCTTAACAGAACAACTAAACTATGACATTAAAATAAAAAATAGAATAGTCCTGAAGGTCAGAGAAGTCAAGTTGTTGGTCATGTTTGTTTTTTTGTTTTAAAACTATTACATGTTCATATAAATAAAGTCAATTTAAAATCCAAAGAAAAGAACAGAAGCATAAAATGGCTCATTTTGACAAAGGTGGTGCTAATACAATCTTATCTACTTCTTCTATAATCTTTTCTTTAATCTTTATGGCACACAGAATGTGTATTAATATAGATACTGTATATAACAGTGTGTACATAGCTCTTACAGTGTGGGAATATTTAATAGAAAGTTTCTACTTTATTTACAGGACCAACTGCACGCTCAAATTCATTCAGATTGGATCAGATGATGTAATATCTCAGGGAAATGAAAAGAATCGAGGGAGAGAGCAGCTTGGGAAATTTTGGGTCTGTTCGCGAGTCTCGGTGACGGTAGTTTCAGTATAGAACGAGGAAGATGTGCAGCAGCTCATGTTATGCCATCTGCTCTACAACTGCCTATGCTGCATTGCATAAACTGTTTCTATATTCATTTGAGCATTGCAAATTGTTTGCATTTTCATATTTAGTGAGATATCCCTAAAGAAAATTATTTTTAGACACTTTGACATCCTTCATGATTTATGTGTCAAATCATGTGTAATCTTTTGTCGATTGTAATGACTCATTACTGTTAACTAATGATGACTGACTGTTACACTACTTGGAATGTTGAGTTCTTGTACTTTACTTGAGTATTTCCATGTTATGCTACTTTATACTTCCACTCTACTACATTTTGTAAGCCAATATTGTACTTTTTACTCCTCTACATTTGTTTCCCATGCAACACTAGTTACTTTACAGATGGAAATTGTAAATACAAAATATAAATCATCTAATAAATGCTGGCAGTATATCAATTAATTCGCCCCAGCTTTACCAGCTGCAACATGGGTGATGCTTACACATTAATGCTTTAAGAATTATAATCCAGTGATATAAATTGACTACATTATTCTAACATGGGCCATTCTGCATGACTATTTTTACTTTTGGTGCTTTAAGTATATTTTGATGCCAATACATTTGTACTTTTACTTAAGTGAGTAAAAAATCTGAGTACTTAGCATGTGTGGTAGCATGCTAACACAAACAAGTAGAATGTCAGTGGTTTTAATAAAAAAAATGTATGATAAGTTAAAGCCTATGGAGGCCCATTGATTCCCATTGTATTTATAGCACTGCACAGGTTTTCAATTCAAACTCCATTCAAATTACACAATGCTCAGTATTACACACAGGTCATGTGTCTCTTAATGATTCTCTCCCATCACACCTTTAACTCAGCATCACTGTGTACGTCACACAGTTTCCTCAAAGGCTTCTCTAGTTGCAATATTGATACTTTGCACGGTCTCTTTCGCCCGCTTTGTATTTGTTCTGTCTCGCTTTACTTTGCACTAACCGGCAGGGCTTACTTAAGTGCATTTGGTCAAACAGGCCCAACCTACAGAACAAACTCAAACTTCTCAGAGAGCTGATAAATGTGGAGATATCAAACTAGTTCCCAGAGAGCTGATAAATGTTAAGATATCAAACCTTCGCAACCCGTAGTCTGTTCCGTGAGGGATCACTATAGGTCGACGGGTTTTAAACTTCGTCTGTGATGTTCAGGAACTCATCAAGCCAATTATACATGGCGAAACAATTAGCCTTCATGACTTTCCAGTTCATAAGGATTAAGCGTAAGTAAGTGTTGAAATAGACTTGATGAGTAGTTTAACAACAGAGCCTTATCATGTAAACGAATGGACTAGCTGTCAGGCGAAAAGGCAAGTCTGTAAAAAGTAGAAACAGTGGCACAGCAGCACAAATAGCCTCCAGACCTTCAAATCAATGCAGCCGACTTGTTTTAGAACACTTATTTATGAAGTTATTTATGACCAAATGCAACTGTCACACATGGACCAATATGTGGAGCAATAACAAAGCACAAATATGAGCAGCTTCTCAATGTGTTTACACTTTGATAAGTACATTTTATGATGACTAATTTCTACTGGTTTCTCTTTTATTGTACTAAATGACTTTTGGGCCAAAATTGAGTTAGTCTTCAGTTAATCTGTTCTGGCCCAATCAGAGGGAGCTCTAATGTTTGGGTCCATTTTAATAAACGCATTTCATGGTCTTGTTCTTCTTCTTCTTCTTCTTCTTCTTCTTCTTCTTCTTCTTCTAAAGGTTCAGTCAGTCAAATATGAACACATGTAGGCTAGTTACTGTCTATTATTGTAGGTTGCTGTTACTCATAATAGTCCTTAAAAAAGCTACTTTTGTCATTTACTTGAGTCATTTTTAACACAAGCAGGTAAAAATCAGAACTTTGGTACTTGATCTTCTCCTCCATGCTGCTACACTCTTTTCATTGTATACTATACTACTATAGGTGAAGAGAGGGGCGGAGCTGTCAACCGATCACCATCTGGTGGTGAGTTGGGTCAGGGGGTGGGGGAAGACTCTGGACAGACCTGGTAAGCCCAAACGGGTAGTGCGGGTAAATTGGGAACGTCTGGAGGAGGCCCCTGTCCGACAGACTTTCAACTCACACCTCAGCGGAGCTTTTCGTGCATCCCTGTGGAGGCTGGGGGGCATTGAACCCAGTGGACAATGTTCAAAGTTTCCATTGCTGAAGCTGCGGTGAGGAGCTGTGGTCTTAGGGTCTTAGGTGCCTCAAGGGGCGGTAACCCACAAACACCGTGGTGGACACCGGTGGTCAGGGAAGCCGTCCGACTGAAGAAGGAGTCTTTCCGGGATATGTTATCCCAGACGACTCCGGAGGCAGTTGCAAGGTACCGAAGGGCCCGAAGGGCTGCAGCCTCTGCCGTGAAAGAGGCAAAGCAGCGTGTGTGGGAGAAGTTCGGAGAAGACATGGAGAAGGACTTTCGGTCTGCACCAAGGTACTTCTGGAAAACCGTTTGCCACCTCAGGAGGGGGAAGCGGGGAACCATCCAAGTTGTGTACAGTAAGGATGGGACGCTGTTGACCTCAACTGAGGAGGTAATAGGGCGGTGGAAGGAGCACTTTGAGGAACTCCTAAATCCGACTAATACGCCCTCTATGGTAGAGGCAGAGCTGGAGGATGAGGGGGGGATTGGCATCAATTTCCCTGGTGGAGGTTGCTGAGGTAGTTAAACAACTCCACAGTGGCAAAGCCCCAGGAATTGATGAGATCCGTCCAGAAATGCTTAAAGCTCTGGGTGTGGAGGGGTTGTCTTGGTTGACACGCCTCTTCAACATTGCGTGGAAGTCTGGGACGGTGCCTAAGGAGTGGCAGACCCGGGGGTGGTGGTTCCCCTTTTTTAAAAAGGGGGACCAGAGGGTGTTGCCAATTACAGGGGTATCACACTTCTCAGCCTCCCGGTAAAGTCTACTCCAAGGTGCTGGAAAGGAGGGTTCGGTCGATAGTTGAATCTCAGGTTGAAGAGGAACAATGCGGATTCCGTCCTGGTCGTGGAACAACGGACCAGATCTTTACTCTCGCAAGGATCCTGGAGGGAGCCTGGGAATATGCCCAACCAGTCTACATGTGTTTTGTGGATCTGGAGAAGGCGTATGACCGGGTGTCCCCAGGGAGATACTGTGGGAGGTGCTGCGGGAGTACAGGGTGAGGGGGTCCCTTCTCAGGGCCATCCAATCTCTGTACGACCAAAGCGAGAGCTGTGTCCGGGTTCTCGGCAGTAAGTCGGACTCGTTTCAGGTGAGAGTTGGCCTCCGCCAGGGCTGCGCTTTGTCACCAATCCTGTTTGTAGTATTTATGGACAGGATATCGAGGCGTAGTCGGGGTGGAGAGGGGTTGCAGTTCGGTGGGCTGGGGATCTCATCGCTGCTTTTTGCAGATGATGTGGTCCTGATGGCATCATCGGCCTGTGACCTTCAGCACTCACTGGATCGGTTCGCAGCCGAGTGTGAAGCGGCTGGGATGAGGATCAGTTCTCCAGGTAGGGAATGAGTCCTTACCCCAAGTGAAGGAGTTCAAGTACCTTGGGGTCTTGTTCGCGAGTGAGGGGACAATGGAGCGGGAGATTGGTCGGAGAATCGGCACAGCAGGTGCGGTATTACATTCAATTTATCGCACCGTTGTGACGAAAAAGAGCTGAGCCAGAAGGCAAAGCTCTCAATCTACCGGTCAGTTTTTGTTCCTACCCTCACCTATGGTCATGAAGGCTGGGTCATGACCGAAAGAACAAGATCCAGGGTACAAGCGGCCGAAATGGGTTTCCTCAGGAGGGTAGCTGGCATCTCCCTTAGAGATAGGGTGAGAAACTCAGTTATCCGTGAGGAGCTCGGAGTAGAGCCGCTGCTCCTTTGCGTCGAAAGGAGCCAGTTGAGGTGGTTCGGGCATCTGGTAAGGATGCCCCTGGGCGCCTCCCTAGGGAGGTGTTCCAGGCACGTCCAGCTGGGAGGAGGCCTCGGGGAGACCCAGGACTAGGTGGAGGGATTATATCTCTAACCTGGCCTGGGAACGCCTCGGGATCCCCAGTCGGAGCTGGTTAATGTGGCTCGGGAAAGGGAAGTTTGGGGGTCCCCTGCTGGAGCTGCTGCCCCCGTGACCCAACCCCGGATAAGCGGATGAAGATGGATGGATGGACTATCAGGTGATAATAAGTACAGTCAGGTCCATAAATATTGGGACATCGACACAATTCTAATCTTTTTGGCTCTATACACCACCACAATGGAGTTGAAATGAAACGAACAAGATGTGCTTTAACTGCAGACTTTCAGCTTTAATTTGAGGGTATTTACATCCAAATCAGGTGAGCGGTGTAGGAATTACAGTTTGTATATGTGCCTCCCACTTTTTAAGGGACCAAAAGTAATGGGACAATTGGCTGCTCAGCTGTTCCATGGCCAGTGTGTGTGTTATTCCCTCATTATCCCATTTACAAGGAGCAGATAAAGGTCCAGAGTTCATTTCAAGTGTGCTATTTGCATTTGGAATCTGTTGCTGTCAACTCTCAATATGAGATCCAAAGAGCTGTCACTATCAGTGAAGCAAGCCATCATTAGGCTGAAAAATCTAAACAAACCCATCAGAGAGATAGCAAAAACATTAGGTGTGGCCAAATCAAGAACACTCTCCAGGAGGTAGGTGTATGTGTGTCAAAGTCAACAATCAAGAGAAGACTTCACCAGAGTGAATACAGAGGGTTCACTACAAGATGTAAACCATTGGTGAGCCTCAAAAACAGGAAGGCCAGATTAGAGTTTGCCAAACAACATCTAAAAAAGCCTTCACATTTCTGGAACAACATCCTATGGACAGATGAGACAAAGATCAGCTTGTACCAGAGTGATGGGAAGAGAAGAGTATGGAGAAGGAAAGGAACTGCTCATGATCCAAAGCATACCACCTCATCAGTGAAGTATGGTGGTGGTAGTGTCATGGCGTGAGGCATGTATGGCTGCCAATGGAACTGCTTCTCTTGTATTTATTGATGATGTGACTGCTGACAAAAGCAGCAGGATGAATTCTGAAGTGTTTCGGGCAATATTATCTGCTCATATTCAGCCAAATGCTTCAGAACTCATTGGGACTGACACTTCACAGTGCAGATGGACAATGACCCGAAGCATACTGCGAAAGCAACTAAAAGAGTTTTTAAGGGAAAGAAGTGGAATGTTATGCAATGGCCAAGTCAATCACCTGACCTGAATCCGATTGAGCATGCATTTCACTTGCTGAAGACAAAACTGAAGGGAAAATGCCCCAAGAACAAGCAGGAACTGAAGACAGTTGCAGTAGAGGCCTGGCAGAGCATCACCAGGGATGAAACCCAGCGTCTGGTGATGTCTATGCGTTCCAGACTTCAGGCTGTAATTGAATGCAAAGGATTTTGCAACCAAGTATTAAAACGTGAAAGTTTGATTTATGATTGTTAATCTGTCCCATTACTTTTGGTCCCTTAAAAGTGGGAGGCACATATACAAACTGTTGTAATTCCTACACCGTTCACCTGATTTGGATGTAAATACCCTCAAATTAAAGCTGAAAGTCTGCAGTTAAAGCACATCTTGTTCGTTTCATTTCAACTCCATTGTGGTGGTGTATAGAGCCAAAAAGATTAGAATTGTGTCGATGTCCCAATATTTATGGACCTGACTGTACGTCATTGTTTATAAACCTGTTAGCTGCTCGCTAGTACACTGAGGAGCTGAGGAAAGAGTTCCCTTTGAGTTAGAGAATTTAGTTTCAGGAGAAGCAAAGAGATTCTACGTCTTCATATTACCGCCATTGTTAAGGGTGCTGGCAAATCAGATGTTGACCTTTTTAACAAATTAAAATAATAGTGCTTTATAGAGCCGGTAACAACAGAAATGTGATCAGTCTTGGTCTCAGAGATAGTTATAAGTCCCACAATGGGTTTCAGAGGGGGTGCCCGGATGGCTCATTTGGTGGAGCGCGCGCACATGTATAGACGTTTATTCCTCGATGCAGAGGCCTAGGGTTCAAATCCGACCTGCTGCACTTTCCTGCACATTCTTCCCCCTCTGTCTCCCCTTTCATGTCTAGGCTGTCCTATCAATTAAAGGCAGAAATGCCCCAAAAAATTGAAATCTTTAAGTATAGTTTCAGAGGCTTCTCAGCTTTGACAGGAGTATAACACGGAGAAATGCCCCATCATTGTCAGTTCTGGTGTGTTAAAGGTCTGAGTGTGGGTCCCATGTAGGCTGAGTCCTTGGCAGCGGCCCGGGTTCGAATCCGCCCCGCGACCCTTTCGCTGTGTGTCGTTCCCCCCTCTCTCTCTCTCCCCTTTATTTATTAAACCTCTCAGCGCTTGGAGGGAAACTCATAGAATCAGATTGGTTTTGAGTGTAGTGCATTTTATTTTTTACACTGCTGTGTTAGCTTTGCTTTTCTTTATAAAATAAATAAAAATCTCTTCTTTTTGGGGCATTTTGTACTGAAAGAATCTCCGTATTAGAACATTCATTTTATTCTGTTAGGGACTTGGTGCATTTTTGTTCATTTTCTTTCTGTTTAGCTTTTTGCCCTTTTTTTTAACTTTCTGCTTTAATTAAAATAAAAATACCTGAGTTCAAGTTTGAACTAGGGAATGACTAGGGTATCTGTTTTGTGCCTTTTTGGAAGACTTTTATTTTTTCTTCTTTTTCTTCAATCCTGCCAAGCGGTAGGGGAACAACCCTACGGAAGGCAGTTTGACTCCTCTTTAACCGCTGGGGATTGATTTTGACAGCAAGCCTCCTCTCAACTCACCGGAGACTGCATTTTTCAGCGGACTTGAACTTTTGGTGATTCCGCGAAGAGCAGCTTTAAACTGTGACTATTACTGAAAAACATATGGTTATAAAGCTTCCCTCGGGCAATACTTTTTCTGTATAGGAGGTTAAAACGCCCGTGAATAAGGTGACATCTAGGGTGTTAATCAAAGTGTCTTGCCTCGCCTTTGGGTTCCCTGACCCAGGCGAGGACCCTTTAGTATGGGTGTGTGTGTCTCTATAATAAAACTTAAAACAGGAAAGTATCCGAAGTAACTCCTTTTAAATAGGCCAAAACATCCGCTCCGCTGACGGTAACTGGTGTTAACCGTACGGCAGAAGAGGGCATAGTAGAGCGAGGGCAAGATATAAGAGGACTTAGCTTTTAAAATAAAAGTGATACGAAGTCTCGATAACTGTCACATCGTTCATCAATATATGTATATATATACTGTATATGTGTATATATAAGCACAATGTCAGCCTCACACCTTCTGCAAAAAAATACACACAGTGATTTGCAAAACACTAAACACACTTGTATATATTAGACACAGAAGTATATCATGATGTCACTTCCTTGCAATTCCAAAGCACCGACTATCAAATTACCTCACCTATGAGCCGATCTGTGAAACACAGCCATCAGGTGCGCAAACACATGATTGCTTAATTGTAGACACCAATCAGGTTTAACCACTATAGAAATGCAGCAGGTAAGTTCACCTGCCTTCAACCAAAATGAAAGGAGTCAGAAGAGGGTGGGTGAAAGGGGGAATCCACAGAGGAGGAGGAGGAGGAGAAGGAGGAGGAGGTAGAGGAAGAGGTACCCTTCATTCAGGCCATGGAGGACACCTGTGAACAACTTGCAGCAGTGCAAGGATGGATTCGTACGGTGGCCGACAGGGGCAAACGCCCTGCAACTTAAGAAAACACACGCAAATTACAGTTTTTGCCCGTTGCTTGAACACGTTTTGCAAAACTTGGCTCATTGTGTCAAAACTCTACACACTACACACAAATAAGACACAACACTGGGAAATAAAACATTCACATCTATGTCAAATTGAAACTCTGCTATCAAAACCTAACAATCCTCTGTCAAAATGTCACTCTGATGACAAAATGATACCCACTTGCATTATATGAATACACTTTCAGATCAGCAGCAACACACTAGTCTACTTTATATAAAAAAACTGCAGTCTTTTGTTTTCAATGTTTTTATTCAGTTCCACACAGGGTATGTTTTCACAACAACCAAAAAATGAAATACTGAATTCAAAATTATATTACAGTAGTATATTTTACAGTACAGTTAAGTCAGTTAAATCAAAAATAAAACAATACACTACTGTAAACACAGAAAAACACAATTGTGCGCAAGTGGGCTTATGGATCCTGCCGTCTGTTGGGGTCTGGCCACAGGATCTCATCAACATCACAAGCAATGTCTTCTCTCGCTAAGCATCGGGGAAAATATCCCCTTGTGTGCCGAATCCATCCCTGGATTGACCTCACCTCAATGTCTCCGCAGGCCTGTTCCATTGCCTGCAGAAGAGGCATACGGGCATGTGGTTGGCGGTCATATACGCGCCATCTCCAAGCGGAAAAAAATTACTCTATAGGATTTAGAAATGGCGAGTAAGGGGACAAGTACACAACTTCAAATTGATCATGGTTGGTGAACCAGTTCTGGACCAGAGCAGCCCGATGGAAACTAACATTATCCCAGACAACAACAAACCTGGGCTGCTCTGGTCCATTCTGTACAACTGCATCATGAAGTGCATCTAGAAATGTGATTATGTGTTGCACATTATAGGGACCCAGTTTGGCATGATGGTGCAGTAGCCCTGGAAGACTTATGGCAGCACACAATGTGACATTCCCCCCGCGCTGCCCAGGGACGTGCACAATTGCCCTTTGACCAATTATATTACGTCCCCGTCGTCTGTTTTTGCTAAGGTTGAATCCAGCCTCGTCAATGTAAATACATTCCTGCGGCTGGGCAGCTCCATCCATGTCCAAGATTCTCTGTAACAAATTGTGTGTGTAACAACAATTGTGGATGGCTTTACTCAAAGCACACACTTACACTACTACACATACAGAACCGACCCAGCCCACCACACAGCTACCTGTGTAGCTTTCTGAATGTATCTATGTGGTACTAATCCAGTGATACATATCCATCTGTTACTGGACTGCACCCATTCTTTATTGTAAATGTAAAGGACTGAAACACTTACCTGTACATATTCATGTCGAAGTTCTTTGACCCTGACACTGTTCCTCTCAAATGGGACCCTGTACAATTGCTTCATGATCATGTTGTGCTTTACCAAGATGCGTCCGATAGTTGTAATGCTTACTCGATTTATGTTGTTGAATCTGCAAGTATTTGTTGCTGTAGCTAGTGGAGACGGATTGCATTGTTTGCTCTGACTAGGTTCACTATGGCAAGTTCCTGCTGTTGGGTGAACAGGCGTTGGCGTCCACCCCCAGTAGGTCTTCTAGCCATTCTGTAGAAAAATGCAACCACAAATTGTTCTCGTTTGCTTCTTTTTTACAGTACTGTGTATACTGAACTTTACTGTATTTACCATACACAGTACTGAAACATCTCAACACGTTATCACGGTATGTTTCACAAAACTACCACTTTTGTTGGAAAAGGAGCATTAGCCACCCTGGAATACAATACATGTGATACAGTATCGTGATGGTACAGTACTGTAAATACTCTAGATACAGTCTGAGTAGAGCAGAGAGTTAAAGACATACCTGTTTTCCAGTAGGAATGTCCTTATTATGGATGAAACTGTGAAACGGCTTAGATTAGGATGGACTCTCTGCCCAGCTTCCCTCATAGTCAGGCCATGGTTTATGACATGGTCCGTAATCCGAAATAATGGTCCTTGCGTGGCCTCTTCGACCACGTCCTCCTCTCTCTCTCTGTCTTCCTCTTCCTCTGCCTCTAGCTCTCCCTGCTTCCATGCTTGCAAAGTTCTCAAAATGGCTTAACTGAGGCCTTTTTGTAGCTGACTGATTGGTGTTCAGTTTTGTAAGTAAGTATTTTCAGGTGTGTGTCTACGTCTTTTCAATTAACCAATGTGTGTTGTATTTTGAATAGATGTGTTTTCCCAATGGTACCCTGAGATTTCATTTTTGAACTAAGTGTCTTATGTATGAAATAGTGTGTAGTGTCTAGGAGCAAGTGTGTTACAGAAAGGAGCAAGTGTGTTTAAGGTATGGTTACACTTTGTTTAAGGTATAGTAACAACAACTTCAAGTTATGTTACTTTGGTTTAAGCATGAGTCTATAGTGTTCAAGCAACGGGCAAAAACTGTAAGAAAACAACTTCATTAATTTGACAACACATGCGCAGCATTCAGCAAACGCGCTGCAAATACACACAACACAACCAAATACATAAACACGCTGCAAATACACACAACACAACCAAATACATAAACACGCTGCAAATACACACAACACAACCAAATACATAAACACGCTGCAAATACACACAACACAACCAAATACATAAACACGCTGCAAATATGAAACGATGCAAAAAGAAAAGCACACAAACCCAGAAAACAAATGCAACAAAAAAACGCAGCATCCAGATTACACAACGGAAGTTCTCCAGACCTCTAGAGGGAGCAGCTAGTGGAACAGCTGGATTTTCGACCCCACGGGGAGAGAGCGCTCTGCCTTTTTATTAGAGTGGGGTATGGCTGCAGCCTGGAGAACTCCATAGACTGTATATTAAATTAATATTATTATTATTAATAACATAATGTATTAATATACAGGCTATGCTCCCGTCTCATGCCCTACCGAGCTTCGGCTTTTCAAAATAAAAGCTGGCGTGGTCCCTATGTTTTCGTACTTTGGTGTGTTGGATGTTTGTGAACTAAACAGTACGGCAGTCATGCTAATGAATACAATCACTTTTTCAGCAGATGTCTTACTTACAACACGATGGAGTTAGCAGAGCAGTTTTGTGTTTATATGTGCGGGCGGGATTTATTCAGTTTGGTAAATTGGCTGGTTTACTAAACAGGGAGGGACTAGAAATCCTGTCCGTTTTTTGTATTTCAAGAGCGAATTGCTCCACAATATGAATACAGATTGATCACTTATTTTGTTGGTAACCGTTGTTGTATAATCACAATATTACACTTGAGGAGGCCTATACTTCAGTAATGCGCCTTTCGGACCTCGAAATGAAACCCTCTCATGTAATATGGCTTAAACAAACGTCAACGTTAAACGCTGATGCAGTTTTAAATGTTTTATCACCACGAGTTTACAGACGTCTCTGCTGATTGAGTATCACCTGTGACCTGAGCCGAGACACTCCCACCAAACGAGAGAAAACATAGACTTAATATTTACAGTCAGTCTCTCTCTCTCTCTCTCTCTCTCTCTCTCTCTCTCTCTCTCTCTCTCTCGGTCGAAAATCCAGCTGTTCCACTAGCTGCTCCCTCTAGAGGTCTGGAGAACTCCCGTTGTGTAATCTGGATGCTGCGTTTTTTTTTGTTGCATTTGTGCTTTTCTTTTTGCATCGTTTCATATTTGTGTTGTCAAAATATTGAAGTTGTTTTCTTAATTAGCTTGTGTTTTGTCTATTTGCGTGTGTTTTCTTAAGTTGCAGGGCGTTTGCCCCTGTCGGCCACCGTAGATTCGACCTTCAAGCCGGTTCTTCCCGCGGTGTCTTGCCAGTGAGGATATATCGCCTGTGACGTTGATGGATCTTTTTTTGTTGTTGTTTTTTTTTCTGTAATTGTGTCCTGTACCGGATACAGTATTTTATGTTTGTCTGTTGTTTGCTGAGCTAACAGTGTTATGCACACTACTGTAGTAGCTGTATGAAAACTGGGACATGTTTTGTTGTGATTCTCCATGTTGACACGTTGTTTTGAGAGAAATAAATTATATTTTCAGTCTGCAGCATTGGTCTTGTGTAGTATTTGGTGAACATTAGTGTTTTTATTTTGCAAAGGGTCTGAGGTCTTCTGCTGATCGGGTGTGTGGTTGTGCTAATTGTGTGTAGCGTTCTGAAAAAACGGCCCCTGCTTTCAAAATAGTGCTTAAGCAATTGAAAAAAAAAATGTAAAGCATGTAAACAACAAAATGGCTAGGTTGCTTCCTGGGTTATACAATTTCCATGCAGGTATTCAGCCAGGTGAAGGGCACGCCCTCTGCAGGATGCTGGCGAAAGCCCCCACCACCACCACCACCACCACCACCTGATGTTTGCTGATTTAAGTGATTCCTGCAGGGATCATACGCACACACAGAACCACAACTGAACAAAGGAACTTTTCAGCAACTCAACATTTGACTTTTACAGCTCAAGTAAGTTTCTGAGGAAAACTTCATTTGGAATCTTGATTATTCATTTTCATTTTATAAAGTTTAATTTAGGTCAATTGCAAGAGACTTTTGTTTTTTCTTCATTCATTTATTCATAATATATATATTGTAATCTATTAATACAGATCCTGTTTTTATATATTTTCACTGAACCAAATGTGTTTTCTCAGAATGCTAATACTTTGTCATAATTGTGCTTGCATTAATAATTAGTTTATACAAATTCTAACTTCAGAGATGTTATCAGGTATGACAGTTGTATTATCTCTGGAAGTCATTAAGATTTCCAATTTATCCAAATTCCAAATGAATTCCAAATTACTAAACTGCAAGTCTGCGGGTGAGAAAGGCTCTCAAATCCAACCCATAATATGAACTCAATATGTGTTGTAAATGTACTGCCTTTCTGTTAGGAATGGAACGAGGATTGATCCTGTTGGTTGCTGCATTGGGGGTTTATGTGGCATCGGGTGTCCAAGGCACGTCTAACTTGTCATTTTCCAATAATACACAGGTTGGATTTCTTTCACTTTTAATCCTCTCGGTGTATTGTAAATACCTGCTTGACCTTTACTTTGCAGTACGCAGATAACTTTGTTTAAGGACACCATTCAAAATTGGAGTTGTAGAATGAAGAAAATAAACTGAAAAGTTGCTTACGAAGCTTGCATTTATAGTGAGAACCCCTCACTAGCTATTATATATATATATATAGCTATATATATATATATATATATATATATAGCTATATATATATATATATATATATATATATATATATATATATATATATATATTATACTCCTTCTATTTCAAAGTTAAACATTTTGGGGGAAAAAAATGTAAACGTGAACCAATATGTTGGGGTCGATTCTGATAATATTTAGTTAATATTGCATTAACATGTCTGTCTGTATAGTGAAGTTTAAAAAAAAATCTGGCACATTTCCTGTTTATTTACTTCTCTGCATGTTTTTATTGAGAAATGTTGATCAGTTTGTAGTGTAGTGCATGTTCTTGGTCCTTTTCCAAAAAGCAGCTAACTCCTAAACCTATATGCATAACTTTCCCAAACAAAACTCTTGAATTGAATTGAAATGTCTTTAATGTCCCCAAGGGGCAATTTGGTTCACAACAGGTAGCCAACACGTACACATTCGCATAAAAACACATAAAAACATGAAACATGGTTCAGTATTGTACTTTCAGTATTGTACTTTTGGTGGCGGGCTGTTTAACTCAGCAAAGTTGTCCTTATGACGCAGTCATCCTGCCAATTGGAGCAGCCAATGTTGGCCCTGCAGCTACTTCTCACTGCCTAAAGGGTAGAACAGTGCATTAAAATATTTCTCAGATATCAGCTTTAAAGGCAAATCATTCCATTGTAAGTACGATTTAGGCCCTGATTTGTGTTTATGTGTTTGTGTGTGTGTGTGTGTGTGTGTGTGTGTGCGTGTGTGTGTCTACCAGGTGAACATCTCTCATAATGGTTGTGGAGTCACTAAACTGTGTGTGCGGACTCCAGGCAACTGTGATCCAACTGGAAACACCAGCTGTCTGTTTGCATCTGTGATCTCCAGCACCCCAATAGCACCCAACGGCTATGAAATGTCCTTCCAACTCAGGGGAGACTCCATGGGATACATCGCACTGGGACTCACTGTGAATGCTTCAGTTGTAAGTTGGACACACAGGCTACCTGCATCTCATGTCCCTTTAAAAGCAGGGAGTTCTTTAATATGTGTGACTTCGTACAAACAGTAGATCTCCACAGTGTACTTACACAGAGACAAATGTAAATGTAAAAACCTTCCACCAGGAATGTTTCTCTAACAGCCAATACAATGTTTAAGTTTGTAAGTTTATTTGATTAGGACAATGCACATTAATCAACATTTCTGTAAATGCGCCAGTATCAGGTATCAGGTTCTTTAATACCTAACCTGAGTTTCTAGTTTGATGGTAGACATAAGCAAATATTGTAATACAGCATCCACGTTTATAGCATATTTAACTTAACTTAATTTAACTAATTAGCCAGAGTCAAATTCCTTGTTTGTCTACGCAAACCTGGCCAATAAAGCTGATTCTGATGTAACACTGTCCAAGCTCCCAGTAAAAGAAAAGAAATTGACTTGCTTCTTTGTTTATACTTTCATAGATACAGTTCATCGGTGACTTATGAAAATATGACATCATGTGGCATTTGTTGACTTTGAAACAATATTTATTCTGTCCAGGTAACAGCATTGGTGTTACCTGGATTTTTTTATTTTTTTTTTTACAACTTTTGGAAAACTGACAACAATGCACGGAAATTTTAGATTTCAATCTATCAATGGAATATTAAAATTAAAAATGATGCTATGTCATATACCTTTCGGCACAAGCAGTCTGTGACGATTGTGCATAGTGTTAGCACCCTGTTGGCTAAACAATAGCTGGTAAAAGGTTAAACCTGGAATTACAAGCTTGTTACTTACAGCTTTCTCATATAATTTGGTTTACTGCAGTTAGTTTTTTATTATTATTATTTAAAGTCAGGGACATTTTGCTTGTATAGTGACTGACTATAAATAGATACAACTACAACAAATCAGAATATCTTTGACAAATGTGTTGAAGTATATTGTGCAATGACTTTCCAGCACGTACAGTATGTATCCTTGACATAACCTTATAAAGACATGTAAGAATGCAAACAAGTAAGCAAACACAACTAACTCCGGACTATTTCATAACTTCATTTGCTTATTTACAGCCTTAACCAAAACACTGGAATGTGTCATTGGCTTCACCTCTAGGAAGTCATCTCATCCTAACCCCTATTTCTTTCATCAGGGTACAACCATGCTTTTCATCTGCACTGAAAATAGCACCAACAATGGGAGCTTCTTCTTCCAGGCGATGGATCAGAACAACACCAACGGCGTTCTCACTCCAGCTGAGAGGGTGAGGCCTCAAATTTACTGTTAAATAGAGGGATGTTGGCATAAGCAAATTATATTTTATTTTATAATTATTAAGGGCATTGTTATTTATGTTATATGGAAGAATGGATGGACAGAAAATATAATACATGCACTTACGAGCACTTTAAGATGATAAAATGCACAATTTTTGTATCGCTTGTGATTAAAAGAAATCTGACCTACAGAACACATTTTCCAACTCAAATTAGGCAACAAAAATTCAAAAATCAATTATTGTCTTTTTGTTAATATACAGTATTTGCTTTGCTAAACTTTGCTGTATTTTCTTCCTTTTTTTACCTTACCATATCTTACTTTGTGTCACATTATGTGTCATACTTTTAAGATAACAACAGAAATCCGTGGCATCGTAAACGGAAATGTGATCAAGTGTGAGTTCACTGTCCCGAAAATGAACAGCACCACCTTCTCCATCCTCCTCGGGACTGGGACTCTGCTTGGTAGTAAGTGGACACACAATAACACACACTGCAATACTGTATGCTATAACACAAAGTATACACACTTAAAGGTCCAGTGTGTGGGAATTTCTCCCATCTAGCGTTGAGATCATATATCGCAATCAACTCTCTCAGCAGTTCAAAGTACGTATTACAGCTACGGTAGCCTTCACGCTTCAAAAAGCCGGTCTCTTGCTCTTTTCAATATCCTTTTTCTTTTTCTGGGCGAAGAAGAAGACTCCTGTTCCTGAAATTTGGATTTTGAATACGTGTGGTCCACCTTGTTTCCTTCTTCAAACTTGCCGGGGCCGAGAAGCTACGATAGCCATTAGCAGCATTAGCAGCACCTGTGAGTTTATCATGTGACAGCGAAAACACGAAAGGCGGAGCAGTATGTCCTGTATGTCCCTTACCGGCTAACGTATTTCAAGATGGAGCATGAATATGGAGCGTCTACCCCAGTTCATGTGAATGCAAATGTAACATTTCAAGCCAAAAGTACTTGGAATTGACGGCGGAGGTAAATATTCATGAAAAAGGACAAGTTTGTGAACGGGCAACACAGATTTTGATAATGAACAACTAAACACGTTACACACTGGACCTTTAATGTACAAAGAAAAACAGTGTTAAGAGAGGACAAGTTGACCATAAATAAATAAAAATAACCTTTATTCTGCCTTTCCATGCCAATACACATATGTTACACCAGATTACTGGTATAAATGCCACGGCAATTAATGTTTTCACCCTGTTTGCTGCTTCCTCTTTCAAACTGGCACCGACTGACATTATATTTCAACTGTAAGTGTTTATTTTATTGTGAGCTGAAGTTACTCACCCACACAGCTGTCGATAAGGACATGGCTAACCTCCCACTGCTCTGTCCCCCTCACGTAATCGTTCAGATGGTTTCAGCTCCTTCAACATGTCCCTGAACAGCGGCCTTCTGAATCTCACCAACCCAGCCAGCAACGTCCCCACCACAGTACCACCAGTGGTCAACCCAACAATGGCCAGCACAACAATGGCCAACACAACAATGGCCAACACAACAATGGCCAACACAACAATGGCCAACACAACAATGGCCAACAGCATTGGAGCTGTCCAGCCTCACGGTAAACACTTCTGTTACAGATTTGCTAATTTAATGTTTGAGGGCAATCCACAACTACAGCAACTTCATAACAAAAATAATATTCCTGGTAAAAACGATGTCATTTGGTACTAATTGTGGGGAAATGGACAAAGCGTGTAACAGAGTTTTTCATTTAATTTCATTTATTTTATTTACAAAGGACAACGCACATTAATTAACATTTCTGTAAATGTGCCAGTGTTAGCCAGCCGGCTAATTTTCAACAGTAGTCCTTTGGCAAGATGTTTTGAGACCACAAAAACAGGAAACAGCAAGACATTAGTACAGGATAAATGTACAGAGAGAAGTCAAAAAGACACCATACAGACAGCCAGAGCAACAAATAAGCTTCCTCAAAAAGCCATGCAGAGCGACAGGAAGCAGCTAGACATTAGCACAGTTACAAATCAAAGTCAACACACAGTGAGTCCGCTGAAAAACGCTCCGTACGTCCCATAGCACTTGAATTGCCTCCTCGAAGCCTCCACTTGCCTGCTCTCGTGTATCCTCGCCTATAGCTCCTCGGTGATCCCTCCTCGATGCTCGCTCCTCGGGGCAGAAAGAGCTTTGAGACGGCCTTCACCGAGGAGGGACAGAACAACTTCCGGTTCAGCTGAGGATCGAGGAGTCGAAGAGCTATCAAGTAAGGGTGATGAGATTCAGCCACTATCACCTCAGGGTACATTTAGTGGCTGTTCTGGATCTTTCTGTCGCATCAGATGATCTTCGCCAGCAGACAGAGTTCTTCCTGTTGTCAAGGAATTTGGCGTGGTGTGATCAAAAGCTCCAACAACATATGAGTAATGAATGGATAAAAATGTACTTTGGTGTAAATGGAGCAGTTCTTTCACAAGATTCCTCAGGACATTAAAAACTGTTTGTTGCACAGTTTTTTCCAGGAAATTTCCAAATAAACTTAAAAGAAAATTACAGACCTGTAAAAGAGAAGTAAAACCTGTTTATTAGCTTTCACCCTAGAAGTAATGTGATTCATTAAATACATTTATAGTATTGAATACTTATATTACATTCAATTATGTAGAATAACTGATGTTTGGGGCGGTCTAGCCACATGAGGCAAACTGTCTTACAGTGGTTAAAATTAAACTAAAGGGTCCGTTCAAATGTTTAAAAAGCAACATGTCCATCCAGAAACACTGTTATCTTGTTACTCTTGATGACCTAAAGACCTCACTGGGAACAGTTTTCATTCTATCTACTTTCTACTGAAGAAATAGTTTCAATGAAAACTGTGTTTGGAGGATTATTCAGAGTGCCAGGGACATTGTTTGTGGAAAGATATGAAGCTGTTGAGCTTCATTAGTGTCATTTTTCAATGCACCACAAACCATTCATCCATTATGGTGGAGGTATAAATCACACACGGATATCTCATAACGTCGGCAAATCTGGATGGCTGGATACTGAAGAGAGAAACCGAATTTGGTCACTGCACTGATCCGCCACGTAATTAAAGAATAAACAGAAGAGGAGGAAGAGCTTTAATTACCCAACATTTGTGATAAACACTCTTTTGTCTCTTCCCCTGCCAGCTGTGCTGCTCCTGCTGAGTGTCCTCACACTATCCGTCATGCTGAGAGCCTGAAAGGAGTAGGCTATCGAGTTCCCAGTTCGTGGAGAACTGTCGAGTGTCAAGCTATTTATAAATTGTTTTCATGGAACTTTAATTCATTCATTTGCATTAATGAATACATTCATTTAAAAACATTGGAAGTATATTTTGCACAATGTTTGTACCTGAGATGTACTTGAGCTAAAACTCCAGCTGTTCACTTGGCATTGCAAAAATGTCCTCATGGTTTTAGTGACTTATTTAATTTGTCTGCATAGGACTATAGAAAACGTCTTCTTAATTCCAGTTGGCACTTGGGTAAACGTTTCTACCGTAAAGCTGCCCATCTGGTATAACCAGTTTCAGCAAATTCATATTTACTGTACACTTTGGTCTGACGAGTTTTAGCTGTGTACGGAACATCTTGGCGGGATATCTCAACAAACAGCCTGCATCCTTCACAGGACACCCAACCCAAGAGTGTGCTTATGTTTAAATATTGACATGTGAAATTAAATATTTGTTGAAGGGACAGCAAAAAAGCTCCACCTGTTCTAAAATAATAAAGTTGAAACTATGGTTTCCTTGTTTGTAGTGTCAGGTTTCCATCTAATTGTCCAGCAAATTTTAAGTGAACTTTTAAAATGTTGCAAAAAAATAAAGAAAATACGAATTAGAAGCATTTCCATCAACTGGTTTAGAGCGAATAAACTAGACTACGCAAAGCGTAGTTTCGTCACAAGTTGACGTTACGCATGGTTGTAGATTGCAAACTGGCTTGCTAAATCAGAGTTTAGAAGCTAAGTTCTTTGGCTAAGTGGAGAGAGGTAGCATTGTACAAGTTGGCCACCTGTGCAGAATACAGGGTTGTGGCAGAGACATTTGGTGTCAGCGAGACAACCGTTGTGTGTATACGCCATGCATGGCCATACAATTCATCAATTTACCCAACGTGTCTGAGGCCCAGACTATAGCGCATCGCAACTACACTACGTAACCTGTGCCACAAGTGTACGGCGCACTGGATGGGACCCTTATCCCGATCCTTCCCCCATCCGATGGATACCGGGACTATAGTCATGTGAGTTACACGTTTGCTACGTCACAACTTATTCGGCAAAGCTGTTTTCCATCTCTCATTTTGCACATGAACTCTTTTTCCAAACGTATGGGAGCACACACCCAAAAAAAACAAAAAAAACACAACAGAAAAGCACTTTACATTTTAATATTTTATTGCAATTTATTCCTTTACAGTTAAACTGAATAGTATAAAAAAACGGACATTAACATACAGTCACACGAGGTCGAACAAAGTCACCGATGAGAGGAAATACAAACAATGAACCTAAAAACGGTCTTTCGTAGCTGGGTGTTCGTCCTCGCGTTAAGACATGTCCGCCGAGCTGTCGTCTCTGAGAACATCAACAGTCCATGTTTCCTTGTCCTCATGAAGACAAGTAACGATGCAGTAAAAACACAAACCCAAACCTACAGCTAGTTATTCCTGGTACAGCAACACTGGACAACAGGCCAAAATAACAAACACAAGTCGGCTTTAGGGACAATGGGACAACAGTGTGTGTGTACACCATGCGTGTGTGTGTGTGTGTGTGTGTGTTTTTTTTTTTTTTTTTTATGTATCTACAACATGAGTTAAAACAGGAGTCCGAGTTCCTACTGGAAGCTGTGTGTACGATGCATGCGTGGCCGCTGCGGTCCGTGCCTACAAGACCTCTTCGCCGTTGACGCTGTCGCCATCGTCGTCACCTTCCACGTGCTCGCCTTCCTCCTCCTCATCGTCCATATCGTCCTCCCTCTCTTGACTCTTCATCTGCGGGTGGAATGAGTGACAGATGATTTAGTGAAGAAGTGTGAGAAACTTCAAGAGCGTGTAACAGCAGCAGTGGGGCATAGTGAGAGCCTGAGAGTGAACTAGGGCTGCATGATATGAGGAAAATATGCGATAATGTTGTTGAACATCGCGATGATATTACTTGCGATAAATTAACAGATATTAAAGTGTACTCAGTTCTGCCTTTGCTTTCAGTAGCCCTAGCGTGAACACTTCAAAATATGCAACTGTCAGGCACCAACATCATGAGCACAACATGGCAGGAATATGCTCAGCTTTCCATCAAAAAGGTCAAAGTTTTAAACAATGTTAGAGAAGAGATTACTTTTAGGATTACACAAATATACTGGTGTGCTACTACTGGTGTGTCTAAAGTTGCACCTAATCAATTAATTAACCTAATATAGCCAGACTGTTGGATACAGATTTTGATATCTTTAAATTAAAAAACAACCCTGTAACATATCGGCCAATAGTAAAACAAACATCTTGACACAGATTCCTTGTGTTTTTTTTAAGAATTGTGACAAAGACATACTGAGCAGGACATCTGAAAGTGTAAAAACAATGTCGGCGCTCTCTGCTGGACGAAGTATAAGATGTGACAGGGTTTCCAATTTAAAATAAAAAGTTGGAGTGTTGAACGTTTGTTGCCCCCCCCCCTCAGAGTAATTGCACAAACACTGTCGACGTGTTTAAGATAACCAGTGGGATTTATAATAACGCTGAGACGCAGGTGGTCTCTCCTAGGGCGGTGTCTTGGCAAGAATCTGGCGATACGTATCACGATACGTGGGTCACGATTCAATATATTGCAATATATTTCAATACTGTGCGTAAGGCGATGTGTTGGGATTTTTTTAAAGTATAATTTTAGAAAAACTAATTTAAAAAAAAGACATGATGTGCATAAAAGTCAAAGAAGTTTACTTTAGGTAAATAATTCAGTACACAGAAAATCAAACTGCCAGTTTGGGATTGTGGTTCACAGGTTCTTAGTGAGCTAATGTGTGTATGCTAAAGTAGGCCAAAGTTCAGCCATAGCTACGTTGTTAGCTTCTAGCAAAAAGTCAGGCTCTGCTAGGCTCTGTTAGGCTCTGTTAGGCTCTGCTAGGCTCTGCTAGGTGAGGACGCTAGTCAGACACCGCCCACCAAGAGCCTGGGTCTGTCCGAGGTTTCTTCCTAAAAGGGAGTTTTTCCTCGCCACTGTCGCACTGAATGCTTGCTCTTGGTGGAATTAATGGAATTGTTGGGTCTTTATAAATTATAGAGTGTGGTCTAGACCTACTCTATCTAAAGTGGCTTGAGATAACTCTTGTTATGAATTGATACTATAAATAAAATTGAATTGGTGCGTCTCAGCATAGCCATCTAGTGGTAGGAGGTTTAAACAACATAAACGTCAACCACTGTCTTACATGACTATTTTTGCTCGTAAACTAAATTTAGAAAAAAATAAATAAATAAAAAAAAATAAAAAAAAATAGATATGGCTGAAAATTGATATAGTATTGTGAAATAAAATATCGCGATAGTTAAGTGTATTGATTTTTCTTACACCCCTAGTCTCTCCCCCCCCATGCTGCTTGTCAAGGTTTCGGATAATCCAGGAAGACCTACATAACTGTGTATCTAGGGGTGTCAGACATACCGCGTAACCCAGGGGTGTCAGACATAGAACTGGCCCGCCAAAAGGGTCCAATCAGGCCCACTGGATGACTTTGCAAAGTGTGAAAATTGCATGTAATAAATAATTATTTCCAATTCCAAATATACCACTTTAATCTCAGAGAATATCCGAGGTCTTTTTCCGTAAATTTACGTCTTTAATCTTAGAAATTCTGAGTTTTTTTCTCAGAATATTATCCCTCTCTCCTGGGTCTGTAACATTATTATTTTTCCTACAATGGCCTTAGAACGCTGTCGTAGCAGAAGCAACTCGCGTTTGCCAACATCAAGCTGACAAAAAAACTCTAGTTAGTACTCTAAGTTTCTGATCTTTCTGGGAGGGGATTACTGGTCTGGCCCACTTGAGATCAAATTAGGGGGATGTGGCCCATGGACTAAAATGAGTCTGACACCCCATGGTGTAACCAATCAGAGAGCCAGAATAAGCAGCTAAGCTGTGAAGAGCTGTTAGTGAGTCAGCAAGGTTGGTTGTGTACAGCTCATGTAACGATGTTGTTGTGGAGGAAATAAAAACTAAGCTGGATCAGCATCGTTCCAGCCACACATGCCAGACACCACAACTCTGATATACTGAGAAATACAGAGAGCTTTCCCTGGCGGTGATGGGCTTAAATCAGCATTGTGTAAACTCCTTTGGCAAGGGCGTGAATGTAACGGATGTTCATTTATATGTAAAGGTTCCGCACTCTAGCTTTAATTTCCAGTACTAAATGTTCTTATTTTAGGCGTCATACACACTGATACAAAACATCTGCAATCAGCTAAGAGTGGCCGATGTATACAAGCCTGGCTTTGAGTAGTAGGTAAAATCGTTTAAACTATTGCATATAAAAACGCCTATCACAATTTCCCAGAGCCGAGGAGAGGCATTAAAATGACTTGTTTTGTCATTTTCATAATCATGAAGTAAACATTGTGTTGGATGAAATGAAGCTTTGATGCAAAAAAAAAAAAAAAAAAAAAAAAAAAAAAAAAATGGCATTGGCACCTCTTCCTCCTCCTCCAGCAGGTCTCCCTCGTCCTCGCCGTCGTCGTCCTCCTCCTCCGAGTCGTTGATCACCTGGCTCTCCCTCTCTCTCTTTGACCCGTCATCCTTGTTGCTTGGGTGCGGCGGTGAAGTCACCTCGCCTGGCTCCGTTTTTACACTCTTAGCTTCTGCCGGAAATTCAGAATTCAGAGTCAGAGAAAACCCAAGCTCTGTGCAACCCATCTGGTCAAATACTAGTGCATTTTGTTTGCGACTTTTTACCAAGAGAAAAATAGATATGTGGATAGGAGTAATCAGACACCGTGTCCTGCCTACCAGACTTCTTGCTGTGGTCCTTCTCCATGCGCTCCAGGCTATCCAGCAGGTCGTCCACTTTGCTTTTGATTTGGGTCAACTCCCGCTTGACGGCCTGCAGCTCGTCCACTTTCACTGCAGAAAAAACGCAGGAAGAACAAGTGTTAGCAAGACCTCTGGACGAGCAACTTAACCCTCCTGTTGTCCTCGGGTCAAACATGACCCGTTTCTATATCAGAAATTTGGGTTTCTTTCAACCAAACTGTCAAAAGAAAAAACGTGTATGGTTCCGTACAACGCTCTTCTTAAATGAAATGATCAGCTCACTACTTTCATTGAATTTGAACTTTCAAAGTTCAAATTCCCGCCCCCTCGCTAAGGGGTTGATAAAGCTCGGGATGATCTTACTGGTTCTGGAGGAGGAAGTCCTCTTGGAGGAAGAGGTGAAGCTGCTCTTGGTTCGCCGGCTGCTTCCTCCGCTCAGGCTGACCCGCGGCCGCTTGGACGGGATCACGGCCCGGGACAAGGGGGGGGGAGGGGGAGCGGGCACACGGGACGGGTACGAGTACATTCTGGTATCAAACACAGAACCAATTATTTATTTTTTATATTTACACGTCTGAAATGTAAGACCTGTATGTGCTGTATTTCACTTATAACATGCATGTGCTTACTTGAATAAAGTGAAGTTCAAAAAAAATTGTTTTTAAATAAATCAAAACGATATATAAAAGATTTCTTTTTTAAATTAACAGAGTCTGGTCTAGACTTTGGTAGTCTGTGGTGGGAATTAACAGATTCATTAAAAAGAGGCAAATACTCCATCTGATAAACGTGACACCTATTACAGACTAAGTAAGAGTAAGTAGCATTCAAGGTTACTTTCAGCGTTCAAACACTTAATTTGTTTCTTTCAAACTGAGAGACAAAGGGAACCCTTTTACTCACCGGTCGTAATAATCCCTCTGAAAGTCATAGTCGAGTTCAAACGAGGAACTGCTGTTCAGGAAGAAAAAGAAGAGTCCATGTGAGGAAATATGGAGAAAGAGATGGCATTCATTCTTTACCAAAGTCTGTTTTCTGTTTTCAGAGTCTTATTTACAATACTTTGGCTTTTTTTTCATGCCACCTTCATCTGTGGCATTCTTTCTCGAGAAGTGTAACAGCTGTAGCGTAAGGGACTGACCTGTACATGTCTCCAGCCGAGCGTTTGCCTGTTTTTGACCTGTGTGGTTTGGGTTCTCCGGCCAGGTTGATGTCTAAGGGAGAGGGAAAAAAAAAAAAAAAAACAGACCCCAGATCAATGACAGAGTGATGCTGAGGACTGCAGAGCCAGTCCCTCTTAACTGCCAGTTAAGAGAAAATGATTATCGAAAGAAACGAACTACAATGTGTTCCAAATTATTATGCAAATGATATTTTACACTGATTTTCCTAAATAGTCGATGCAAATGACAGTCAGTATAATTCTCAAGTCACCAACCGTTAGGGTATCAGTCGAATTTCATTGAACCCAATGAAAACAGTATTTTTTCAAAAATAAAAAACTCAAAATGCACCGTTCCACATTATGCACAACAGAGTTTTAAAACATTTTATAGGTTGTAAAGAACTGAAAATGGTCATTTGTTGAATTTGCAGCATTAGGAAGTCATATTTACTGAAATCAAAAGCTATTTCAATCAAACACATCTTAACAGGGCAAGTTACATGTTAACATAGGAGCCCTTCTTTGATATCACCTTCACAGCTCTTGCATCCATTGAACTTGTGAGTTTATGGAGAGTTTCTGCTTTAATGTCTTTGCAGGACGTCAGAATGGCCTCCCAGAGCTGCTGTTTTGATGCGAACTGCCTCCCACCCTCATAGATCTTTTGCTTGAGGATGCTCCAAAGGTTCTCAATAGGGTTGAGGTCAGGGGAGGATGGGGGCCACACCATGAGTTTCTCTCCTTACAAGCAGAAACGGTTTGAATTCAACTGATACCCTAACGGTTGGTGACTTGAAAATTATACTGACTGTCATTTGCATCGACTAGTTAGGAAAATCAGTGTCAGTCAAATCAGACTCACGATTCAAAGCTGAATTTTGTTTGTCTCTTACAACCTGTCTGTATCTTTAACCTCGCAGGAGGTCACAACAAAAACAGAATTTGGGTTAAGGTGCACCCTTAAGCACTCAGAAAGGAACGCCATGTTCACCTTATTGGTGACGACAGAAATTCGGCAAACATTTCAGAGCTGCAGCCTTGAAAGATTGACTAGTAATGAAAGAGCTTGGTGTGACAGCGCTGCTGAGGAGGGTCTGGCTAGTCCACCCAGCATTCCAGGATGGGAGAAAAACGTGCTCTGGTTTATTGGCATTTCTTTAAACCAATCACAATCATCTTGGGCGGTGCTAAGCGCCGGACGGAGCCACAGTGCTGCTGCAAAATAGTCTCAGGAAGGAACTTGTTTTGGTGGAACGTGTTTACGTTCAAAAGTTGTTTTAGTCGTGCAACAGAAAACTCAGATTGGACAGATAGTCTAGCTAGCTGTCTGGATTTACCCTGCAGAGATCTGAGGAGCAGTTAACCATAGTCCTCACAAATCCACCGGAGTTTAGAATGCCAACACAAAGGAAGTGAAAGGTAACGGACAATCCGGCAGAAAATGAGGGCCATCCGGCAGAATTTCTGGTGGCACCGGAGCAATCCCGGAAATGAAACGTCGTTGATATAGACTATATTTAAAGTGCAGTCATGAAAAAAAATCTTTGTGTGTCCCTGAATCCTTACCAAGCACTTGTCCGACAATCATCCTCCCGTCCTCGCCGTCGACGGCAGATCGGGCGTTCCTCTCGTTGGCGAACTGGACGAAGGCGTAGCCTTTGTGGATGGAGCAGCCCACGATCTTGCCGTATTTGGAGAAGATGGCCTCGACATCGCCCTTGGTGACCAGCAGGGTGTTGAGGTTGCCGATGAAGACCCGGGAGTTGAGGGAGCGTGGGTCCGTCTTGTTGGTGACGTTGCTGGCGGCCATCAGGCTGGCGGTGGTGGGTGAACGACTGAGCAGGAAGATACACATAGACACACAAGTCCCAGAGTTAGTGGCAGGACGAACAACTGTCAGCCCTCTGAACTATACTGTTATGCTGTCGTTGGGTCAAACACTGGAGAGCCCCCCCCCCCCCAGCTGTGGTGTGAACATGTTCAGCAGGCCTTCCTGGGAAATTAAAAACATTTAAATCAAAACAGACAAGTGCTAATGACAAAAAGGAGGAAACCACCGGACATTATAGATGAGCCTTTTTGTATCAACAAGAGACGTGTCCAAACCTGTCCTAAATGTAAGGCTTTGAAATGACTACTTGCTTAAAGTGTAGCTGCATAATATTATTCCCTTCTCATTCTATGGCCACCAATTCCCTAGCAGTCTAAAAATAAGCCAGAGTCATGGGAAATTAATTTCTCAATTGGCACCACATACTCACACAAATCAACTAGCATAATAAGCATCCACATTTAAGGCCTGGAACAAACTCACTCTAACATGCTGAGCAGACAGTTTGTGGGCTCATAGTACTGGCACCAAAATGGCACTTTTTCACTGAATTATGAATTTTAGTCCTGTAAAGCAAATCTGCATTGCTGCATTTGCCAAAAACTTAACTACTAAACTTTAAGCCAGACAGTTTCTAACATCAGCACATTTTTTAAGTGACTACAATAGTATTTTTTTTTTTTCATACCACACAGTATTATATTTAAACCTGTAAAATTAGTAGTATCACTATGGGAGGTGGTTAAACATTAGCCTGATTGAAATGCATTGAATAACTCCTGCTACTGGACATTATATTCAAGGACTTTCAGGTGAGCGTTGACGTGACGTACGACTCATTTCAAAGACTCAATAAAACGGGCGACACGGAACCAGTTAGTCATGTGTTGTGAAGAGATGACATAATTGCTAAATTCCCCTATATTACAACTTTGACACAAATAACCCCCACCAGTATGTTCCACAGGATGTTTACGTGTACGAGGATGGAGAAACTTGATTAAAGACACGTTCCTCAGCTGTTTGTTGTTGTTTTTTTAAACTGACAAAACGTCTGACACCCTTTTCAAGGAGTTCCAAGACAGTGATTAATGCCCAAGTGTGCTTGTAAGGACGCTTAGATCAACTAAAAAAAAGGTAACCATCCTTAACCTCTGCCTGAGTGATATGGGTGTGGGATCGATACAACATAGTATGGCGATATTTACGTTATCGATACACAGACGGCAAGTATCGATCTTTGATTATATAAATTGCACGTGAGAATTTAACTGCTTTTTCAGTTTACTAGATCAGATTTTTTTTTTTTGCCCTAGTGAGAAATGGATCTTTTTAGATAAAACTGATGTTGACAAAGTTTTCCTTTGGGGAAAGTATAATATCGTATCGCAGGGACAGGTATATTACAGAGCTTATCACAAGACTATCACAATTATATTTCCAGTGACGTGCTGGGAAGTCTAATTTTCCAGAGCTGCGAGGTAGGCCTACTCTTTTAGAGTTTGGAGTTTAGAGGTGGGTGACACAGTATTCATTTACTGAAATGTTGGGCAAGTCTGCTGGTGCTTTCATACAGCGAGTACTAAATTAGGGGCGAGTGATTTTGTTTCTGGGGATTAGTCGGGTGAATATGATGGGCAGAAACAATTACTGTTGGTTTCACTCAGCAGGAAACGTTACATGTGTTCTAGGGCTGTGCAATTAATCAAAATGTAATCGTGATTATGATTTCGGCTCCCAATGATCACAAAAACTGAATAATCGAGAAAAACGATTATTTAGCTCATTACGTTTTGCAAGTAAACTCTTATTTTCTCTTGTGTTCTGAATGAAAAAATAAAGTTTCAATAGGAAAAGTATTAAGGCAAAGGTCACAGTTGTACGTGTTTTTATACTGTTGATTTATTTTTATTTTATTACTTTCTCCACTGTTTTTAAGTTCAATAATTGCAACATCTTTCCAGAAGTCAATGAGTAATTGTGTTAAATTATCGTGATTTTTTTCCCCCCCATAATCGAGCAACCCTGATAGGTCCACAAAACTATCAATTAGCTGTAATGCACCTTTTAAGACCAGTAGGGGACACCATTTAGGCTACACCGAGATATTTTGATAATCTGATATCACGCTCCATTTTATCAATAATCAATGATCTGTATTTCACACAGAACAAAAAGGATGTGTGTATCCCAGTGTGAACAGTACCAACAAAACCAGATGTATTTATATTCACCATTATTCTAATAGACACAAGAGAGTATGCAAGTACTCAGTGAAGCCCAGAGCCTTGTGTGAATTTGGAGACGGGAAGTGAGCCCTGATACAGCAAATGTGAAAACAGTAGTGGCATCAACAGAAACCGTCCGCCCCTGGCTGACAGGGGGGGTCGGACATTCATCACTCACTCCATAGCGTCTGTGTGCAGGGCTGTCGTCTGTCTGATGTTTGACACTGTGGGCTGGGTTCAGTTTGGGCTGGTGTCTCGAACCTTCGCCCCTCGCGATTTATACTGAGGTGACAGAAAACACACCTCAGTCAAGCTCAGCACTGTTACCTTGCACCAAGTCTTACCTGGTTGGAGTGTGTACAGGAGTTTAGTGATGAGGCAAACACAGTAATACACCTCTAAAAACTAAACTAAATACATCAACCCAAGTGTCTCCAAGAAAATCCCATTACAACCAGCCACTTTTTGGATTACAACCCGAACCGAATGCATGTTTGAGAGCGATATCTAATTAATGAGCCACAAGCTGAGAGAAGTACACGTCACACACATTACACATCCAAGTTTTACAGAAACAAATCTAAACCCGACAAAACCATTACATTCGTATTAACTGTGCAGAAAAGTGGATTGGGTAGGCCCTAGTTGCTCCACATATGCTGTTTGTTCAGCCCTTATTAAACACGGTTGTAGAAAGGAGTTTGCACTCTATAAGCAGTGGAGGTGAAGCCCTTTTACAGAGTGATGTCAGCAGAGGATCAACTTGCTATAAATATACCTTAAAAACCTTAATGTTGTCTATTAAATTTTAAACTCATGGGAACTTATCAAAGGCATTTTTATGTTTAGACAAAAAATTACTGGAGGTGTCAAATAATAATAATAATCAACTGTGTTGGCTTGACAGATACAAATATAAGCAACCTAATAACATTTCTATGTAGTTTTGCCAATTTATAGTCTAAACATGGGTTGTCCTCATTTATGTCACTCAAACATGAGAGGGAATATTTAGTTTAATTATAATAAACTTCTAATGCATGAAGTATCATCAGTTATTATTAAAACACAATACAAAAATACTCGAGTTGACAAAGAATATATTTACACAGACTTTCAGGGATAATAGAGAGTTCAGTATTAGCACCAAGTAATGTGATAGATGAGATGTAGAATAACTTTATGCAAGATCTTATAGGACCACCATGTTTTTTTGAATTAGTATGTTCCACTTAATGTAGGCTAAACTATGTTTTATTCATTGGCTTGTCTCTAATGAATATACCACATGACTTATGGGTGTACTTGCGCTGCGGCCTAGGAGTGAATGTGAAGGCGTGCGATGTTTTTGATACACATAAACAGCCATAATACTCAATTCAGATCAACAAACGTTTAATTAATAAAATGTGTATTTGTAACGTTAAAACTGAGCCCACGGGCAGTTCAAAACTTCCAAAATAAGAAGGAAAAAAAAAAAAAACACTTCTTCATCAAGGGAGGCAAAAACAAAAACACGGGGGGAAAATCTACTTCTTAAAAACAGCCAGAAAAACAAAATCTGAGGATTATCAAAAATTACCAAAACCATCCACAACACACCCGCCAGGACACCGACAGCGCCCCCACCAGGCTTTAATGTGAAACACAGGCCCTGCGCTAGCCTCGGGGGCTCAAAGCCGGCTAGCATGGCTAACGTTAGCCAACCACCAATCGAAAAGCCAAAAAAAATAAAAAAATACACCGCAAATCAGCTCAGTTCCTCTGCTTGCAAAAAAACAAAACCTGCGAAATTCTGATCAATCTGAAGTCGATAATCTGTAATCAACCATGGATCGGGGGTGAAGCTGCGACTATAAAACCAAGGGAGCATCTGACGTTGTTAGCTAGCTAGCGCTAACATAGCTGTGGGGCTGGCAGAGAAGCATGCCAAAAAACAAAATCGGTCCCATCAAGGACGAGTCTTTACAATAAACGATACAAAAACAAAGCTACACAAAATGGACGAAGCTGCAGCTAAGATGCATCCGAAGCGTCCGTGTTTCTAGAAACCACGAACAGCAGCGTTCGTGTTTTTGAGGGCTGTGGTGAGCGTCTCCGAGAGTTAGCTTAGCACATTATGTTCTGTCCACTCGCAAAATAGAAAAAGCATCGTCGAAAAAAAAAATCCGAAAAAGGAAGGAAAAAATGAAAAATGTCTGGGAACAAAATACTCACCGCGACCCTTACGAGTAAAATGTCTTGCTTTCGGTAAAATCGGTCAAATATGTTACTTTAGATCGTCCTTTTTTGAGCACAAACGATTCAGGGGTACTAAATGCCCTGAGCAGCGGGCTAGCTTCTAACCACTGGGCTAACCTAACGTCACTGGCTATGGCGCAGTACTGGACAGGGATGCTGGTTTTGTATCACTGAGCAGTCCGAGGGAGCGGGGTCGGATGTGGATACCACATTGGCCGCTGCTGTTCATTGGAGCGATACGTCAGCGGCCGCCATATTTGGACGGAGTAGCTGTGCCTCCTAGACTGTAAACATTTTTTTTAGTTTGTTCTCCTAATGCATGTATGTCTATCGAAGCAGAATGTATATCCACAATTAAAATAACCATCTCTCGCTGAATGGTTTGTCAATCCCAGACATGTATTTATGATACAGGGCACTTAAAAATGCAGGTTTTCACACCAAAATACCTTATCTTGTGTCGGGTGAGTTATATACAAATGTGGAGGGTACATTTGTCATGAAGTTTGAAAAACAATCAAAGTCAAAAGCTAATTTAACGACAAATAAAAGCTAAACTATTTGGTTGGGAGCGGACTGATTTTAAAAGACAAAAGGTGAGCACGTTTTATATACCAGGCCACGCCGGGATAAGTAGTGTTCTTTGTATGACATAGATATATAAACATGTTTGCAGCCTGGTACAAAAAACGTGTCTCGTCTCTATAGCCAAAATACAAAACAGTTTTGCAGTTTTTGTGATTGTTGTGAAAATTCACAAATAAAAGTGATCAGACCATTAAAAGTAGCAACATCAGCTGAATATGAGTCAATTTGCAGCTGTGATTAATTGTGATTTTCTGTGTTTCCACCAGTTTCTTCAGATAGATAGATAGATAGATAGATAGATAGATAGATAGATAGATAGATAGATAGATAGATCTTGACGATGGAAGTAGGCTATTTTAGCAATAGTAGTTGATAAGGCTACATACGGTTTAATATTGTGCATGTATCCATGTACACAGCAGCCCCGTTTTTTTTTTTTTATTAATGTGTACATTAGTACAATACAGTTCGTAATATAGTTTAACCTAAGTAATGACTGTGTGTGCATACTGCATAAAATAGATGCATAGTACTAAGTTGATATTTAGTGTTCACCCTCTCACCAGTAGATGGCAGCATGAGTGTATTTAAATGTATACTGGATTTAAATTATCCTTTATAAAGTTAAATAATCCTTTATGAGTCCCACAGTGAGGACATTTGCAATATCAGCTAAGGGGGACATTCAATAAGAGACATCAGTTAAAAGAAAGACATAGTAATACATATGTTAATAATAAAGCAGCACACAGTGAAAGCAAAATATAATAGCCTAAGTAAACTGACTAAAAGGTTGAATACACAGTATTGCACAGAGAAAATATTGATATTGCACAGTTTAAGAAAACATTAATATTGCACTTGAGTGAGTTGACTGTAAAGTCTGATAGCAGCAGGAAGGATGGACCTGCTTCTCTCTCCTTCACTCGAGGGGTGAAGCATCCTGTCACGGACAGAGCTGCTCAGAGTGTCCTGCATGGGGTTGGACGTGTTCTCCATCAGGGATGATAGCTGGCCATCATCCTCCTTTCTCCCACCACCTCTACTAGAAGGAAGAGGGCATCCCAGGATAGAGCTGGCCTTCGTCTGTGTAGGTCTGTGTCTTTCTTAACTGTTAGCTCATATGCCAACAATTATCCAAGTTATTGAAACAGATGTATTGAATGCTTTTTATTTAATTTAGTATTTGAGTTTATTTGTAATCTAGTTATATAAAGCATGTATTTACTCTGTATTTTTATATAATTTCAGAACCACACACATACATTGATGAATGACCATGTGTTGATCGTGTGGCAATAGATAAAGAGAAAACATGGAGAGAACAACTACCCACGGTTCTAAGGAGATGTCTCACATCCTTCTTCTCTCTTTACACTGGTGAGCACTTATGTTACACAAGTGAAGAGAATTTAATTTAACAATGTATTTAACATATATAGCAAATACATACATTCAATTGCAAGAACACGTTTCATAATATTGACATAATTATAGCCTACTACAAATATAAATTGAGCTATGGTTGAGGAACTTTGACTTTCCTACCCGACCTCAACAGGGAGAAAAGGCTGATACCCAGGTGCTTTGGATCTTTATTGACTCTTCTAGCCTTTTTCTTGCAACGCCTGGTGTAAATATCCTTTAGGCAGGGTAGGGCACCACCTTGAACAATCCTTTCTCTGCAGGGCCTTGCGATCCTGTTCGGTGCCAGGCAGTGATGTTCCCTGTCAGGTCGCTCTATCGATGACACAGGAGTAGAAATTCCTCAGTATTTGAGGGAATACCCGGAATTTCTCTCACCACAGTAGTCAGTAGGCAGCGCACAGGTCAGGTCAGACCGCAAGGTCTGGACACCAAGGTACCAAGGGCTATCACCCTATCCACTCAGGACCCGTTGATATTAATGGGGCATATCCTTTCCTATTTCTTCTTTAGTCTTGCAGACATTCACAAGTAGGTTGTTGTCCTCACCAGCGCCTGAAATGGGCCAGTACTCACCAGTACTGAGCCGGCACTTCTGATTTTTGTCCACATGAGTACCCTCTTCTAATTGTTAATAACAGTATTATTATAAGGTTGATACGGTAGACTGATATGTATACCAAAACAGGATATATTTCATGATTTATTGGGAAAAACCAAGCAATTAAAAAATCAAACATTTGGCAGAATGGAAATTTGATTCATGACCACATTTTCAGACACAGTTTGACTGTGAGATTGGCATGGAATCAGACTCCTTAGAAAGAATAGTCGACTATTCAGGGTCACCCCTACAAGATATATGTGTAAATATAAATATATCCAGGCACTTGGGTAGCTCACCTGGTAGAGCAGGCGCCCCTATATAGAGGTTTACCCCTCAATGCAGCGTCTGCTGGTTCGACTCCGATCTGTGGCCCTTTGCTGCATGTCATTCCCCCTGTTGCTCCCTTTTCATGTCTTCAGCTGTTCTCTATAAATAAAGGCTTAAAATGCCCCAAAAATAATCTTTAAAAAAAATATATATATAATGTCATCATGACCACCACATTGGTCATGATCATGTCATGCAACTGCTAAATTATGGTAATGGCACCTTTTTTGGCCCAAGGCACTGTACCTGGTAACACCAGCAGTGTAGTAGTAACCCACCACAGCTGTGTTGTCAGCAAGCTTGATGATGGTGTTGGAGTCGAAAGTGGCTACACAGTCTGGCTGTGTGTGTGTGTGTGTGTGTGTGTGTGTGTGTGTGTGTGTGTGTGTGTGTGTGTGTGTGTGTGTGTGTGTGTGTGTGTGTGTGTGTGTGTGTGTGTGTGTGTGTGTGTGTGTGTGTGTGTACAGGGAGTACAGGGAGTACAGCAGGGGACTCAGAACACAGCCCTGGGGTGCTCCGGTGTTAAGGATGAGGATGGAAGAGGTGTGTCCGCCCACCCTTACCACCTGGGGTCTGCCTGTCAGGAAGTCAAGGATCCACATGCACAGTGAGGGGTTAATCCCCGTTAATCAGTTGGGATGGTAGGCAGACTGTAATGGGTCCACTGTGCTGGGTAGTGAGGAGCAGATGTAATCCTTGACAGACTGGTCTTGTTTTCTTGGGCACAGGAATGATTGTGGACTTCTTGAAGCACGTGGGTATGACAGATTCATGTCACACCCATAAAAGTGAGACCCAAGTTGTAATAAACTAGAATTATCCTTTCAGCATGCTCTAATTCTTCTAAACTCTGTCAAGTTGGCTCAGTCATGTCTCACACATGGTTTGTCAGATAGCCAAGCCAAAAAAAAGTGGAAGTGAAAACAAGACCTACACTCCCCCCTCTCTCCGACATTCAACATCTACTCTGAAGATGTGCTGACTTGTGATGTAGAACCAGAGTTACTCGGTTTTAATAGTCACACAATCATCACTTTGTGTGGGTCCAAAGTGATAAATTTTCCACTTCCAGTGTTAATGCGTCAAGCTGATACTAAATTCCCCCCCGGAAGCTGCACTTCCACCACTATGTTGTTGAGTTTTTCAAAAACAACCAGCTAAATCAAAAAGGGATGAATCGGAGTGAAGGGACAAAGAGTGTTGTTCATTCACCATAGATATCGAGTGCATGATCCATTCATTAGCCTTGATGTGAACCACCACTGACTACTTCAACCCCCATCAAGCACCATAACAACCCTAAGAACAATACTACGCCAATTCACTCACAGAGGCAATGAGGGTTTCCGGTGAGTGTCGGGGGATGGACGTTCTCTACAAGCGGGGAACCTGTCACTGTGTTTGTGAGGGGAGGCCATCAATCATGGAGCACAGCGAAGGGGCAGGCCCTACCCTGCTTCATGTTTACTATGCTCTGCTTTATGTTTGAGAATATATTGCATCAAACTGGGGTTTTGATACGGGAGGGACAGGGGGAGGAATAAGAAACAATGAGACAAAAGATGGGAAGAGGGGACCAACACCGGTAAACACTGCACATTTCCTCAAGAGTGACTGTCATCTGGTGAAGCTCCTCCATCAAAACCACTCCAGGTTCTCCAACACATATAGGTGTAGGAGCAACCTGTCAGCACTTTACTGCTCCTCTTATCTGAACACCCTGGCCTGAGGAGTTCTCAAAAAGCCTTTAAGAGCAGGACCTTTGGGAGTGGGAAACAATAAGCCTTCTTTAGTACGGTGAAAGTGACAGCATGGTCCTCTCCCCCCTCCCAGCCATTAAACCTCTTCCTGGATAAACAAGGGGAAGGCCCTTTATGATGATGGAGAGGGTCACAAAGAGAGGAGCCATTGAGCCACTGAGGGGCCCGTCTTTGTTTTTGTGTTCAGGGTCTTCTCAAAGGATACTCTGATAGGAGGGGGAGCTCTTATTTTTGTCTTTTAGTCCTCCTTACTGCCAGTCTTCTCTCGGCTGTGCCAAAACAGAGATGTAAACTTAATTGACTGTATCATTTGCACAAAGTGAGGAGTTTTAACAACTTTTAGAGTGACCGAGAGATGATTTGATTCACATGGATTCCTTTAAAAGGATTCCTCCTTTTAAAGAATTGAAAACAATCTTTAGTATTTGCTCCTTAATAGCTTCCCACATACAAACATTATTCACTTATGGGTGCAGAATATTGTGCACCTGTTTCTCAGTACTTTGAGAAACAAGAACAATTGAGGTACAATGGGTTATAATCCCTTAAATTCCATGAATATTAAACCAAGAACAAGCTAAAGTCAAGGATTGTGTGAGCGTTTTTGCCTCTGGAGGTGCTACCGTTTGATGCTGTCAAAGGACGGCCCTGTCTTCTGGTGATGGGCTGCCAGGTCTATTGGTGAGTTGCCAGATTTAGGGCAACATGCGGTTGGAGCTGCGTTGTCTTTGCAGTGTGATTGAGGGGCACCTGTGACCTCTGGTCACGCTCTGCTTGTGGCCTGCTGTGTGAGCACCACGCTCAGGACACACGCTGGGACTGTCAGCTCTTCAACTGTCCACTAAATGGACAACGAGTGGACTGGCTCTGCAGGGCTGCTGCTGATAAGCTATTGTGCAAAAACACACTTATACATATACACACACATAATGAAATTATATCAGATTTACAGACAGATTTCCTTGGATTGGGGTGGCACCTGAATCTGCTGCCGTGGTCCTGCTCGACGCCCTGCTACGCCCTGCACTGCTATTATTTCTAGTCATAGTCCCATTAGCTTTATTGTTACTATTGCCACGCTTCATCATACCAACAGCCATAATTATTATGAATCATATTTCTGTATATCTGTATCAGTGTGTCTCTGTGTCCCAACCGGCAGTGGCAGATGGCAGCCCACCAAGAATCAGGGTCTGTCCGAGGTTTCTGCCTGCTTAAAGTTTGGCTTTGCCGTTGTCACACAAAATGCTTGCTCTTGGAGGGGGCTGGGGGGGCGGGATTTTTGGGTCTCTGTAAATAAGAGTGTGGTTTAGACCTACTTTATCTGTAAAGTGTCCTGAGATAACTTCTGTTATGATTTTACACTATAAACACCTAAAAAAAGTAATACCAGTATCTTATTTAGTCTGGTCTTCATTTAGCCCTGTCTCGAGCTTCTTGATCACGTCCTATCTATTTCAGTATGATTTCCCATCTGGCCCTGCACTGACAGCATGCCTCCTGGGCTCAACACAACCTCTCAGGTTCCTTAGCTCATTTGAGAGGTATTTGTACTTCCAGCCAGAAAGCAGGTTTCCCTGTCACTTCAAAAAGGGATGATCACGTGTGTCCAAGGCACACAGGATGTATACTTGTACTTGTATATTTAAACGGCTGCTGTACAAGGGATGTTAATTGAAAAGACTTTCCACAGGTCTGAGATAAAGTCAAAATGTAACCTATACAGCATTTCTTTAAAGGTAGCACAGGCTAAATGAATGGACATCACCATGGCAACCTGATGGGGGTTTTGAGGGAGGAGACATGACAAAGACGCCATTGCAGCAAACATTGTAGTAAACATAGAAACATTTTATTAATCTCAAAGAAATACAGTGCTTTTTAAGAGCTTTGTTAAGGATTTTCTTGACCTCCTGAGGCAAATGTGTTGTATCAAAAACAGAGAAAATCACAGCAAGCAATGAGGTCAAGAATATCTCTTAATGTCCATATAAAAAAACACAAACGTGTGTAAACATCCCTCTCAAGTAGGTTTTGAAAACATTTACAAAATGTACAAAAATGTGTTTTATTGTGTGATAGTCCTTTTCCCCCAGTTGAGGTAATTTCCTACCATGGTCTCCACACAGAGTCTGAGGTGACCGGAGGTGCAACAGGTGACACGCGATGGCTGTTTTGTGCACCCAGAGGCACGAGAGCTGCACTGGGAACAAGAAAAGCAAACTGTCCATCCGGTGTTGGCACAACCTGGAAGCTACCGTACAGCTTCAGCGCTTCTGAGGAGGCGTGCATCGCTGAGCCACTTTTGCAAGGCATCTGCGGAGCGGAGGCGGCTGGAATCTGTGTACCGGTCTGCCCGAGTCTCAGTGCACCTGGGTGAGGTGTGTAGAAGTTCACGGCGTTGATTTGGCTCACGCAGGCTGCCAGGTGGCTGAGGAGACAAGTCCTCACCTCTGTGTTCACCCCTTCACACGTGGACAAAAAACGGGTGACCTCCCCTACACACTCGCTGAACCCGGCTCTGTATTTACCCAGGACGGAGGGGTCCGTGTTCACAGCAGCTGGAGAAGAAAATACAAACACATGGATTAATATCAATGTAGGCTACATGATATCGTATAAGTTACAATTCCAGTAAAATGTAATTCCATCATAAATAGACAGACAGACAGACAATAGATAGATAGATAGATAGATAGATAGATAGATAGATAGATAGATAGATAGTGTTGGGCTATAGGCCTACTGTAAAGTGAATTTTAGGAAATTAAGAGCCTACAAATATAAAGAAATAATTGACAAATTGGCTAGCTCAAATAATGAACAAAACAGAGTCTATTCATTCAGTTGAGGCCTTGTGAAATCAAGTCCTAAGGGCAAGCACACCAGCTGTGGGTGGGCAATAAATCTTGGCGACCGTGGGAACATGTTTACCATCTAAAGTTAGACATCCCGAAGCACATCAACATGGCCACGGCCAGCATTTCTAGTTACATACCAGTCATCTGAAGTCGCTGCAGGTTCCTGAGGTGCTTCACGGTCATCTCAAGGATGTCTGCCTTCTCCAGTTTGGAGTGTCTGGAGCTCTACACGGACACAAGTAAAGATTTAGTGCTGCGTTTGCTTCATTTGGGTTCCTAATTTCAATCTTGGAATAAAGTCAAGATGTAGTGTTCAGCTGCTTACATCTTTCTTGAGTGCGTCCAGAATGAGGGTCTTCAGCTGGCCCAGACTCTCATTGATGCGCGCACGTCTCCGCTTTTCCATGATTGGTTTGGAGGACTTGAAATAGAAAGAAAATACAGTTCAGATGAAGAACTTTCAAAATAAAATTACAGATGGCCATAAAGGAAAACCCCAAGGCACTCGTCTTTACAAAAATGTAAAATGCTTGAATAGGCCTACATCTAGCACATTCTCAATATAATAATAAAACTTCAACGCGTTTCGGCGTCTAGCCTTTCATAGGAAGTTACTAACAACAGATGTCAAACAGACGAGTATTTACAAAACTTAACAGTTGTGATACCTTTCTGTTCTCTGTCAGACTCCGGGGCTTTTCGGATGTGGAGTCCACTCTTGTCGGTGTGGCAGCCACGGCGGATGGAGATGTTCTCTCTAAAGTACCGGCTGGCATCTTCAGGTTTACAATTTAAAACTGTCCAAACAAATACAAACAATAACCGAATGATGCACACAGCCCGTGGGAGTGTGTGAGTCCCGCCTTCTCCTGGCACACCACAGAGCACTTTACCGTTGACAAATGTCACAAG